>NC_041401.2:135604251-135614251 GCF_900747795.2 Erpetoichthys calabaricus | reverse complement strand
CCTTTTATGAAAATATTTATTTGATATTCGAACTTCATCCTTCACACATTATACACAGTTCATGTTGACATTTTGTCATTTATTACTAAAATGTGAGAAAAGGTTCTGTTTTAACGATGTGTTTACATAGATTGCTGTAGACACAGAACACATGTGAAATGATTTCCCTTTACAACTCTAGGTAGCTCACTCCCAGATAATCAAGGTTTGAACTGGGCGAGCTTCTTGCCCTTTCTGCGGCTGTGGGGGGGATGGTATAGCTGGCTGCTTGTGCTGGACGGCACATTTACAAGACAAAAGATAATTAATGTTTATCATTAATTCAGTTAATTTTTGAACTGTTTAAAATGTAAAACTGTAGAGTTAATATATGTATGCTGCAAATCACAAAGTTTAAAGTTATAGCTGACTAAGAAAAGAATCTAGCTGCAGGTTCCTGTGCTACCAGATGCTCTCCTAAAAATGTGTGTCAGGGTGCTTCATGCTTACAGGTACAGAAGTGTATTGGGGCCACAGAGAAGAAGAAAAAAGTATCATCAATTGAATTCTTAGATTGTGTCTCCGACCACCAGATCACGAACCCAATATTTACACAATATTTCAGTTAAACCTGTGCGATACCCATTCATACATCCAGTTTTTTGGAGCCTCGTAACACCTGTCATAAAGTTCTCTACACTGAACGTAGAGCTGGGGACCCCCTACTGCGAGGGAGCAGCACTACGGCCACACCACTGTGCATGTTTAATACATGCTTTAATGCATTTCATCATGAAAATGATATGAAGTATTTATCTTAGCATTCTAAATGTTCAGAAAGCAGGAATATCATGAATTGAGTGTATTCTGTGCAGAGATCGCTGCCTGCACCTCCTCAGTGCAAGAGGAAGTCAGTTTAAGAAGCACATAGCGATTAACAACTAGGTCGGGGAACACTTAACACAAAGCTTTTAATGTGCTACATTAATTTATGACTGGGTTTAAGAAAATCCAGTAAATTAAACATTCATTTTAAGGTGAAGATTAGTTTACAACATTCTACTTTAATGAAAAAATAAACTACGAGAATAAAGTTAACATGTCGACTTTAATCTTGACATAAATGGTGAGAATAAAGTGGAAATGTCAAGAATAAAGTCAACAAGTCGACTTTAATCTCGACCCTTATAACAAGAATAAAGTGGAAATGTGGAGAATAAAGTCAACATGTCGACTTATTTTCGACATATACTTTTTTTTTTCCCCACTGTGTCAGTATTTTTTTTTCTGGGTGGCCCTAATACGCTTCCATACACAGGTATTGTGTCAGTTGCTTGTATTGTTTTAGAAAAGCTATAAATTTTCAATCATTCAAGCTATACATGTTGCATTTTGGTTAGAATAAACTGAAAAAGAAGCTTGGGAATGATGTTCATCTTGACAGTGTTAATTCTCCTTGCTAATGTGAGATGCAGTGTAGACCATCTATTCATGTATTGTTTAATTTTTTCCATGTAGATAGCAAACTTTTTTTTGAAAAAGAGCTTTATATTTACTTGTGATATTTATTCCCTAGGTATTTAAACTAATCTGCTAAAGTAATTGGGAAAGTGTCCAGTCTAATATTGTGTGCTAGATAGATCACTGGATAAAGCACACTTTTATTCAAATTGATTTTGAGTCCAGATATCTTTTGAAAATCTCTTAGTGCTTTTAGGACTTCCAGCATGGAATTTTTGGGTCAGATATATACAGTACCATATCATCTGCATATACAGTAATCCCTCCTCCATCACGAGGGTTGCGTTCCAGAGCCACCCGCGAAATAAGAAAATCCGCGAAGTAGAAACCATATGTTTATATGGTTATTTTTATATTGTCATGCTTGGGTCACAGATTTGCGCAGAAACACAGGAGGTTGTAGAGAGACAGGAACGTTATTCAAACACTGCAAACAAACATTTGTCTCTTTTTCAAAAGTTTAAACTGTGCTCCATGACAAGACAGAGATGACAGTTCCGTCTCACAATTAAAAGAATGCAAACTATATCTTCCTCTTCAAAGGAGTGCGTGTCAGGAGCAGATCATGTCAGAGAGATGGAGAAAAGCAAACAAATCAATAGGGCTGTTTGGCTTTTAAGTATGCGAAGCACCGCGGCACAAAGCTGTTGAAGGTGGCAGCTCACACCCCCTCCGTCAGGAGCAGAGAGAGAGAGAGAGATATAGAGAGAGACAGAGAAAAACAAACAAGCAAAAATCAATACGTGCCCTTCGAGCTTTTAAGTATGCGAAGCACCGTGCAGCATGTCGCTTCAGCAAGCAGCTGCACAGAAGGTAGCAACGTGAAGATAATCTTTTAGCATTTTTAGACGAGCGTCCGTATCGTCTAGGTGTGCGAACAGCCCCCCTGCTCAATCTCCCTAGGTCAGGATCAGAGAAAGTCAGCGCAAGAGAGAGAGAGAGAGAGAGAGAGAAAAGTAAGTTGGGTAGCTTCTCAGCCATCTGCCAATAGCGTCCCTTGTATGAAATCAACTGGGCAAACCAACTGAGGAAGCATGTACCAGAAATTAAAAGACCCATTGTCCGCAGAAATCCGCGAACCAGCAAAAAATCTGTGATATATATTTAAATATGCTTACATATAAAATCGGCGATGGAGTGAAGCCGCGAAAGGCGAAGCGTGATATAGCGAGGGATTACTGTAGTAATATTTTCTGTTCAAATCCTTCTCTGAAAATCTCCTTTATCTCTGTATGCAGCCAGTAGTTCAATGGCGCTTGCAAAGGGCAATGGTGATGGGGGGCATCTTTGAGGAGTACCACTTTTCTAGTTTAAAGTTATCTGAAATAATGTTGGTAATATGAACTGAGGCTTCTGGACAAATAAAGAGTAGTTTGATCCATGCAAAAATATTTGGGCTGAATCTAGTTTTGTGCAATGTGGTGAATAGGTAGTTCCATTCAACCATATCAATGCTCTTTCTGCATCCGAAGATAATAAGATCTCTGGGGTGTTAGATTTAATGGGTGAATATATTACATTAAACAAACATCGAAGATTAGAAGGCAATTTCCTGCCTTTTAATAAATCCGGTTTGGTCTTGTGATATTACAGAAAGAAGCAGTTTTTCAATCCTTCTCGCTAGAACTTTGGCGAGTATTTTAATGTCATTATTCAGGAGTGAGACTGGTCTGTGTGATGCACATTATAGTAAGTCCTTATTTTTCTTTGGAAAGATGGTAATTAATGCTTGATGAAAAGTTTGAGGTATAATTTTGTTGTCTCTGGATTCTATAAATGTTGCTAATAATAGTGGAGCTAACTTATTTGAAATGTATTTTATACAATTTCACTGGGTAGCCATCAGGGCCTATTGCTTTCACACTTTGAAGTGAGTTTATTGCGTCTAGTAATTCTGAGAGTTTCAGAAGTTTTTCCAATTCCACTGTACTAAGCATCTAGATGTGGTAGCTGTAATGAATCAAAAAACGAATTAGATTGTGTCTTATCTTCTTTAAACTGAGTAGAATATAAATACTTATCATGTTTTCTAAATGTGTAGGTTATATTTTTATGGTCAGTTGTTTTATCTCCATCTTTGTTGTTAATTACTGTTATTGAATTGTGGGCTTCCTGCATGTGGATTTGTTGGCTAAGATCTTATTGGCCTTCTGTGTGTGTTCATAATAATGATAGATGAGGTGTTTTGTTTCTTTAGTTGTTAAGAGGTTAACTTATGATTGCAAAACCTGTCTTTTTCTATAAAGTGGCTCATTTGGAGATCTGGCGTATTCTAGATCTATTCTGGTAATTTTGCTGATTAATTCAGACACCTTCTTGATTTCCAATTTATTTTTTTGAGAAATATATGAAATCTGGCCTCTTAAAAATGCATTCAGATTTTCCCAGAGTATTCCTACATAGGCAAATGAGGATGCATTTGTCTCAAGAAAATAATCAGTTTGCTTGGATATGAACTCTGTGCAGTTCTCATCAGATAATGACAGGTGGGTAAGATCCCAGTTACTAGATGAGTGTGTAGGTGATGGTGATAGTGATTTAAGCTCCATGATCAGAGGGATGTGGTTATAGATACCAGATTTGGTAATGGACAAAAAAAATTATTGCCATGAAGAAGAAATCAATTCTTGAGTAACAGAGATATACTGATGAGAAGAAGAAATATACTCTTAGGTTTGGATTTAAAAATCTCCATGAGTCTGATAAGTTTTGATCCATTGCAAACTCTAATTATTTTTATAGTATTAGATGTTATTGCCACTGTAGCTGAAGACATATCCAGGTCTATATTTAAAATACAATTATAGCCTCAGGCCATTATAATTTTATGAGTGTTCACATTAGGAATAGATTCTTATCATCCACATTAGGTGTATAGACAATTGCCTATCATCATGACATATCACCTTTCAGGATCAGATACTATATTTGATACTCCAAATTAAATTGTTCTGTGTATTAAGATTCCCACATCCCTAATTTTCTGTGTATAGCTGGAATAAAAAAGTTGGCCATTCTAATCTCTTTGCAGCCAAAACTGGACCATACTTATGAAGCGAGTATCCTGTAAAAATACTATATTGGCATTTAGACCTGTTAGGTGCGTTTTTTCTTTTTAAGTTCACAATTTAGACCTTTGACATTCCAGCTTACTAAGTTCACTGTTTGTTCATAGAGACATTGCTTCTGAAGTTTTGTTGACATTTTGTAGTCTTACATATGATAGTGTTACATGTGATAGCTTTGACCTAGATGTCATATTTTTGGCAGGTGTTATGGATATGTGGCCTGTTGTTATTTTGGCATTCATAAGGTAGTTATTAAGGCAGAAAGGATAAATAAGAAATAGCATTGCTCTTTCTCTCCGATCCATGTCCCCTCCCCAAGTAATGTTAGACCACACTTCATGAAGTCCCAGTCCTCTGACATGCCAAGAGATAGATCATGTCCAGAGGAAAATGACAAGCAGCTGTCTAGGAAAGTTTAAAATTTAGATATGATAGTGCATCCCAAATACAATACATCTAAGCAATGATGTTAAATGGTTCCCATGGAGACTAAGATAACGTATGATAGTACATTCTGGTATTATAAACCAAGGGTTATGACATGAAGAAGACATGAAATGTAAATAGCTAGTGAATTTGTTGTTGCTAAAATGTACATATATTCAATGGAAGAAATTTCGGTAGAAAACTTGGAGTTTAACCCAAAAAAACAAGAACAAAAGTGGCCGCCCGAAAAGGAATGAGAATGTATAGTTACGGCAAATGATATATTACAAATGGACCAAGTTACAAGAAGAATCTTCTTTGCCTAGCCAAGACACGATATGATTCATGACCGTGTTTCAAAAGTATGTCGGGACCAGTCTTCTTGGCTCTACTTCTATTTCATCCGGAGAGCTAAAAATGTAAAACTGACCTTCAATTACCACTTTCAATTTGGCAGGATCCAAAAAGGTATCTGATTTTAGCACTGCATAGGCGCTGTTTAATGCTGTAGAACGCAATGCGTTTAGCAGATGTTGAAGGGGAGAAATATGGGAAAATATAAATTGTTATTTTCAGATATAATCTCCTCTTTCAGTCTGAGAAGAGACATCAAGTTTTCTTTAACATGTAGTTTGTCAAAATGGACAAACGGGCTATTTGGTTTTGAGGCATTTGGCTGCTGAGATCTGTTTGTTGGATTTGAAGTTCTCTCCATTTATCTTAAAGAATAGTTCAGCTGTGAATTTCACTGGGTTTGGGCAGACCTCACCCAAGAGAAAGAAAGGAGAGCCAACAACCAAAGCTACTCTATAAAAGTAACAAGAAAGGAAGAGTATCCTTTTTCCTGAAATGGAAGCTTATTATTAAAATGTTATTTATTAGATTCTGTCATATTTTTAAAAAGTTATGAACAGGTTTTATATCCTGAGCTGTTGTTCATTTTTCTTGTTTAGGTCCTTTTATTTCTTTCTTTTATGTCCAACCAGAGTGTGGCAATCATTACCTTCATCTTGGACAATGCATTTCAATTTTCTCTGTTCTCTGTAGGCAGAGTTGTGAGTCCAGTTGGGGCTGATGCTGCTGACTCACGGGGGAAGTATTAGCTGTAGTTGAGAGCGGGGATGAAAAAGCCATGCTCAGCTTCAGTCTCTGGCAGGCCATACCAGTGAACTTGAGGCTGGTTTAGACTTTGTTGACAGAGAAACATAATGCAAATTAAAACAAAAATGGTCCATTGGAAGGAAAATGAATGTCTACTTATTTAAAGATTCATAAAATATTTAAATTTTATCAAATTACCTAAAAATAAATATGTAAATTCATAATGTCTTAAAAATTTAGTTTAAATCGTTTTTCACAGAATGCTTGTTTATACTTGTAGAACACAGTTTGGGAAACACTTTTCTAGGTTAATACTTGGTACTTTTTTAAAATAATAAAATGTACTGAAAAGGTTTGTAAAATAAATAATTTCCCTAACCCTTCTCATGACTATGAGAAGTATAGTAGGTAGTTTTATATAGTTGTCCACATCCCTACAAGCAGGTCCTCCAACTTGCAGGGAAAACTTGGGAGTTGGTGGCAGGATTGGTACTCCAGCCATTGTGTAAAAAAAAAAAAAAACACTTCAGTGTGGTGCTGAGGTGTCACCCACTGCACTCGGGTCCCAATCCAGGTGGTTTGGCATGATATGGGTGCGGCAACACACTATCAGCGCATTCTCCCAACCAGTAATGTGATTCAATAAAATGCCTGCTGAATTTCAGTAATATTTTTAAGCAAGCAGTTATCTAAGCAAGAACTGTATTTTACCTTCCATCCTGTAAATCTGTGAACATTCAGAACTTATGCTTTTCTTTACTTATTACACTATGATAATGAAATACTATAGGAAAAAATATATATCACCCAGTTTAGTCTGTTTATGATGATACAGCCAGAGTTTTCTTTTTTTGTTTAGTCCTTTTATTTTAATATAATGTTTCATATTATGTTCTTAATTTCATTTGTTTGTTTGCTTTCTTAAAATATTTATGTAATATAATTTTATTAATTTTATTTTCTGCATCTTATGTATATCTCACTGTTCTCCAAGAGACAGAACAACAAGAAAGTTCATTTTACCACTGTAATACATGCATTAGTTGTGCTTGCATAGACCCATCTGCCCAGTGTTTGTTTAGGCATGTCACTGTCTTGTAACTCGGTGACCTGTATAATCAATCACATTTGCTTCATCATTATTTAACTTAAGCATGAGAAGATGATACCAACCAGCCATGTTACATACATTGAGTTGCTGGCAAAATGGGTTGAAAAACTAATATAAGAATACTATACAGTCTTATATATAAACGTCTACGCATGGAAGTGTATGTGTCTGTCCAGCTTGGAAGTGAGTGGTGGAGTCAGGGTAAGGGCTCCACCTCCAAGGAAACAGAAAACTTGTTTAGCCTCTAATAACACAAGCAAGGCCAGCGCGTCACCAAAATGAAACCTCGGAAGAAAGAAAAAGTCGCTTGGCCGCTAACATCGGCAAAACGGTATCCCTTTTACTTTACATCCTGCCGCTAATACACAAAAGCGATGCGAGCACATCAGCAAAATGAATCCTCCTAGGAGAGAGATGCCCAGAGTAGTTCCTTTCAATTACCTGACATCTCTACATTTGAATTGTTTTTCTATTTCAATAGTTTCTAGGACCCCAGGCTTTTTACAGCATGGGCTTACACAGCTAGTACTAATATAAGAATACTCACAAAGTTGCATTCTGAGGATCGGAATGATATTTTCTGAAACCCACACGCAATTGTACATGTCTAAGAAAATATGATGAACAGTTACCATGTAGAGATGTCAACATTTTATTCACATAAATATTTTCCTAAAATAATAATTTTCTTAAAATTGGCCTGACATCATCTATCAAAATTTAAAAAGATTACATTCCTGTAGATAGCAAACGTTTTAGTGATGAGAAAACAATAATGAAACTTTGGATGAACTGTTGCTTTCACATTACTGCACTGTCTTTGGTGGATGATTACTTCAATAAAGCCCAAACCAAGTTAAAAATTTTTGACTTATTTACATTACTGTTCATTAATTTTGAACTACTAACTTATTATGGTCTTTAGACTAAGCTTTGCTTATTATAAAAAAAATAATACAATTAATAGACAATACAAATAATTAATTAATAATTCACATTTTAGTCCCAATGTGTTATGTCTGAAAGGTCAGTCTCATATAATACCTACCTTTGCAATAACAAGTGTTGCTTCCACAGAATTTCTAACATTTTATTATGCAGTGTGGTATTTATATATACAAATCCCAACAAAACGGTTTAAGTTGATTATAAAGAAAATGGAAGGGGTGGGAAACACAGCATTTAAGTAAATCTCCTTGGGAAATAGTATATCTTCTTGGAAAGAAACCATCCTTCAAAACAGATTATCTGATCAGCTCTACAGAAATTACTGTATGTGGCTGTAATAGAAGAAACTTTATATGTAAAATGACAGTTGAGAGAGGCAAAATTAAAAAATTAATGGATGGATGGATAGATAGAACTTTATTTGTCCAAGTAGGAAATTTGGCTTCAAGTAACACATAGGAAACTCTGTTACCAAGTAAAACAAGATTCAGTGGATTGAAAATATAAGAAGTGGAGATCTTCCTTTGCATTACAGGTGGGCAGACAGAGAAATGGATGTTGCAAATTATGAGTCCAGAATTAAAATCTGAGAATTAAAAGCAGACTCTTGTTTCAGAATAAAGACGGCATTTAATTTACCTCCTAGATATCATTCAATAATACCTTAGCATAATGAAAGCACAGTTTAAGTCTGCACTGAAACCCCATTGTCTACAGTATATCTTTTAAAGAACTACGTTCCTTCCTATGCCTTGGCCGACTTTGGGTTTTAGTGCAAATTAAAGTTTATCATCCTAATACTAGATCAAAATATTTCATCATATCACTGCCCAGGGTCAGTCCAACACAATTGTCTTTACATTAAACCATATGAGTATCCCAAATATCTCCAGTAAACATGAAGTACTGTCCATCATCTTTGTTGTTGTTTGCTGCAAAAGCTGACTGTGAAAAACTAGGTCCTTTCTTCAGTGTGGGAGGTGCTGTTTGTCAGTTTCTGTCCTGTGTCTGCAAAATGCTGTGTCCAGCACTTGCATTTCACACTTGCGTGTCTCCCTGCTCAGTAGTTCTGGTTCTGTCCTGCTAATGCCATCGAGTCTGTACTATATGTATATTAAGGATCAAGGATGAAACACCGTCTTTTGCAGAGAGCTTGTCTAACATAGTATTCGTTAACTGCCTGATTTGCTTCACAAATGCATCAGGTTTGCCAAGCAGACAAAGGGTAAAGGTACTAACTTCCATTCCCCTGTCTGTTTCATTGCTGCCCATAAATAGCAACATCTGCCAGTAACCATGTATTGTACAAGTGCCTGCAGTCATCTGCAGCTGGATATGCCCATCTGATCCCTAACAAAGCTCTGTTCTTTCTGTGTGGTCACAGCAAAATAGTAATAGAGCCCTAGCTTCACAATACATAACAAAACTCAGTTGCCAAATGCAGGAGTTTAATGTGACAACCTTAAAAGGCATTCAGCATCTTGTGGCGAAGTGTGTTAGGGATCTGTGGCAGTGATGACTATCAAAAATAAAAGCAAAATGGTTCAGACTCTGTGGGTGTGGGTGCATGTGTTAGCATTTTAAGGCTCACACTGCCTTTTCTTGCACGGACGAGTTGTATAACCATCGAGACTTGAAGATCAGTTTGTGCTGCTCTGTACTGGAAGTTAAAGTATGCAGATTCACAAAGCCTCAATTGCAATGACTGATCTACAGTACAGCCAAATGGCTGGTCCCAAATAGAGCTGTAAGTCAGCACATTACTGTGTGTAATGACTTAAAGGGGTAATAAAAAATTTACGTTAAATCTCATACTGATAACACAGAGAAATTCAACTTTTAAATT
>NC_041401.2:135546751-135599251 GCF_900747795.2 Erpetoichthys calabaricus | reverse complement strand
AATCTGTGGCATGGAGGTGGTGTCTGATTGTAGTTTTAGAGACTTGGTTTTCCCAAAATGCTACTTTTTTTTTTAATATATTTTTCCCCACCAGTGATCTTTTGAGATTTTTTTTTACCTCTGTTACCATTCTCCTCACTGTGTGTGGGGGCAAAATAAATTTGGGTCCTCTTCCAGGCAAGTTGGTAATAGTTCCTGATGATTTGAACTTACCAAATATTGCACTAATTGTAGATATGGTTATTTTTCTTTTTTTTCAGTGTGAGATTAATCTAATCTACCGAAAGTTGAATTTTTATGTATCTTTTTTCCCTCATCTTTTCCAAGAGTGCCAATATTTCTGGAGAGTACTGAATATATGCTTGTGTACATCATTTTCTGTGTTGGATGCTAATTGATGCTGCTTGTGTTAATTTTGTATTTTGACCATCTGTGCTGCACGTGGTGTGAACTTTTTCAATAAAATAACTTATAGTCTGCATGTACTTTCTAAGTAATTTTTAAGCACACATTAGTTTTAGTAAATATTTAATTATTCAGTACTGGCCATTGAGAGTAAGTAGCATTTGTCTAGTTACAAACAAGTAAGCTAGCGAATCGGAAATCCAAGAATGGCAATCAGTTTCTGTTCCGTCCGATATTTGGATGGATAACATATCATGGAGGGTGGGTGCGTCTAGGGAAATGTCATTTAATTCAATAAGCATCCATCCATCCATCCATCCATCCATTGTCTCCCGCTTATCCGAGGTCGGGTCGCGGGGGCAGCAGCTTGAGCAGAGATGCCCAGACTTCCCTCTTTCTGGCCACTTCTTCTAGCTCTTCTGGGAGAATCCCAAGGCGTTCCCAGGCCAGTCGAGAGACATAGTCCCTCCAGCGTGTCCTGGGTCTTCTCCGGGGCCTCCTCCCGGTTAGACGTGCCCGGAACACCTCACCAGGGAGGCGTCCAGGAGGCATCCTGATCAGATGCCCGAGCCACGTCATCTGACTCCTCTCGATGCGGAGGAGCAGCGGCTCTACTCTAAGCCCCTCCCGGATGACTGAGCTTCTCACCCTATCTTTAAGGGAGAGCCCAGACACCCTGCGGAGGAAACTCATTTCAGCCGCTTGTATTCGCGATCTCGTTCTTTCGGTCACTACCCATAGTTCATGACCATAGGTGAGGGTAGGAACATAGATCGACTGGTAAATTGAGAGCTTCGCCTTGCGGCTCAGCTCCTTTTTCACCACGACAGACCGATGTAGCGCCCGCATTACTGCGGATGCCGCACCGATCCGCCTGTCAATCTCACGCTCCATTCTTCCCTCACTCGTGAACAAGACCCCGAGATACTTGAACTCCTCCACTTGGGGCAGGATCTCGCTACCAACCCTGAGAGGGCACTCCACCCTTTTCCGGCTGAGGACCATGGTCTCGGATTTGGAGGTGCTGATTCTCATCCCAGCCGCTTCACACTCGGCTGCGAACCGATCCAGAGAGAGCTGAAGATCACGGCCTGATGAAGCAAACAGGACAACATCATCTGCAAAAAGCAGTGACCCAATCCTGAGCCCACCAAACCGGACCCCCTCAACGCCCTGGCTGCGCCTAGAAATTCTGTCCATAAAAGTTATGAACAGAATCGATGACAAAGGGCAGCTCTGGCGGAGTCCAACTCTCACTGGAAACGGGTTCGACTTACTGCCGGCAATGCGGACCAAGCTCTGGCACCGATCGTACAGGGACCGAACAGCCCTTATCAAGGGGGCCGGTACCCCATACTCTCGGAGTACCCCCCACAGGATTCCCCGAGGGACACGGTCGAATGCCTTTTCCAAGTACACAAAACACATGTAGACTGGTTGGGCAAACTCCCATGCACCCTCCAGGACCCTGCTAAGGGTATAGAGCTGGTCCACTGTTCCGCGACCAGGACGAAAACCACACTGTTCCTCCTGAATCCGAGGCTCGACTATCCGACGGACCCTCCTCTCCAGGACCCCTGAATAGACTTTTCCAGGGAGGCTGAGGAGTGTGATCCCTCTGTAGTTGGAACACACCCTCCGATCCCCTTTCTTAAAGAGGGGGACCACCACCCCGGTCTGCCAATCCAGAGGCACTGTCCCTGATGTCCATGCGATGTTGCAGAGGCATGTCAACCAAGGCAGTCCTACAACATCCAGAGCCTTGAGGAACTCCGGGCGTATCTCATCCACCCCCGGGGCCCTGCCACCAAGGAGTTTTTTGACCACCTCGGTGACCTCAGTCCCAGAGATGGGGGAGCCCACCTCTGAGTCCCCAGGCTCTGCTTCCTCATTGGAAGGCATGTTAATGGGATTGAGTAGGTCTTCGAAGTACTCCCCCCACCGACCCACAACGTCCCGAGTCGAGGTCAGCAGCGCACCATCCCCACCATATACAGTGTTGACACTGCACTGCTTCCCCTTCCTGAGACGCCGGATGGTGGACCAGAATCTCCTCGAAGCCTTCCGAAAGTCGTTCTCCATGGCCTCCCCGAACTCCTCCCACGCCCGAGTTTTTGCCTCAGCAACCACCAAAGCCGCATTCCGCTTGGCCTGCCGGTACCTATCAGCTGCCTCCAGGGCCCCACAGGACAAAAGGGTCCTGTATGACTCCTTCTTCAGCTTGACGGCATCCTTCACCGCCGGTGTCCACCAACGGGTTCGGGGATTGCCGCCATGACAGGCACCGACCACCTTACGGCCACAGCTCCGGTCAGCTGCCTCAACAATAGAGGCACGGAACATGGCCCATTCGGACTCAATGTCCCCCACCTCCCTCGGGATGTGGTCGAAGTTCTGCCGGAGGTGGGAGTTGAAGCTACTTCTGACAGAGGGCTCTGCCAGATGTTCCCCGCAGACCCTCACAACACGTTTGGGCCTACCACGCCTGACCGGCATCCTCCCCCACCATCGAAGCCAACTCACCACCAGGTGGTGATCAGTTGACAGCTTCGCCCTTCTCTTCACCCGAGTGTCCAAGACATGTGGCCGGAAGTCCAACGACACGACCACAAAGTCGATCATCGAACTGAGGCCTAGGGTGTCCTGGTGCCAAGTGCACATATGAACACCCCTATGCTTGAACATGGTGTTCGTTATGGACAATCCGTGACGAGCACAGAAGTCCAATAACAAAACACCGCTCGGGTTCAGATCGGGGGGGCCATTCCTCCCAATCACGCCCTTCCAGGTCTCACTGTCATTGCCCATGTGAGCATTGAAGTCTCCCAGCAGAACGAGGGAGTCCCCAGAAGGTATGCCCTCTAGCACCCCCTCCAGGGACTCCAAAAAGGGTGGGTACTCCGAACTGCTGTTGGGTGCATACGCACAAAAAACAGTTAGGACCCGTCCCCCCACCCGAAGGCGAAGGGAGGCTACCCTCTCGTCCACCGGGGTAAACCCCAATGTACAGGCTCCAAGTCGGGGGGCACAGAGTGGTACAGAGTCCAGCCCCTCTCAAGGAGATTGGTTCCAGAGTCCAAGCTGTGCGTCGAGGTGAGTCCGACTATATCTAGCTGGAACCTCTCAACCTCACGCACAAGCTCAGGCTCCTTCCCCTTCAGAGAGGTGACATTCCACGTCCCAAGAGCCAGCTTCTGTAGCCGAGGATCGGACCGCCAAGGTCCCCGCCTTCGGCCACCACCCAACTCACACTGCACCCGACCTCCTTGGCCCCTCCCATAGGTGGTGAGCCCATGGGAAGGGGGACCCACGTTACCTCTTCGGGCTGTGCCCGGCCGAGCCCCATGGGTGCAGGCCTGGCCACCAAGCGCTCGCCATCGAGCCCCACCTCCAGGCCTGGCTCCAGAGTGGGGCCCCGGTGACCCGCGTCCGGGCGAGGGAAAACGCCGTCCAAAATTGTTTTCCATCATAGGAGGTTTGTTTAACCGCTCTTTGTCTCATCCCTAACCTAGGACCAGTTTGCCTTGGGTGGCCCTACCAGGGGCATAAAGCCCCGGACAACAGAGCTCCTAGGATCATTGGGACACGCAAACCCCTCCACCACGATAAGGTGGCGGTTAAAGGAGGGGAGGTTGTAGTGAACAGGTTGTGTTCAATAAGCATATCTGTACTAAAGTGGTTTCGTTTTGTGGAGACGTGATTCTGTTGCCTTTGCTGACACCGACTGCTGGCAGAGTGGAGCACAGCAAGTTTAGTTTACAGGTTGTGGTGTTCGTGTGCCAGCCACTGAGTCGGGGAAGCCGCTGGGTTTGAGTCTGTGACCGTTATGTGATCTGTATTACTGGCACAGTGGATTAGAGCAAGTGTAGTGAACAGGTTGTGTTGTTTGGGCGCCACCTACTGACTCTGGGAAGGCGCTGTGTTTGACTCTGGGGCGTGCGCCACGGGTCAATATGCACCTCAGTGGGAAGCCACTGCGTGATGAAATATCATGGAGGGTATATGCGGTGGTGTGGGTGGTCGCGTCCGTGAGGCTGTACAACCTGGCGTGCACGCTTTACCTCAGGTGTAGTTCACAGGTCGTAGGCATGGTAAAGTTTCCATTTAATTCACTAACCCTATTTGAACTAAAGCGGTTTCTTTGTGTGGGCGCCTTCGTTCATTGTTTGTATCCATGACTGTACAGGTTATGTTGTTTGGGCGCTCACAGGTTGTGTTGTCTGGGCGCCACCTACTGACTCTGGGAAGCCGCCGCGTTTTGGGAAGCCGCTGCGTTTGACTCTGGGGCAGGCGCCACGGCGCAGCACGTTGTGTTATTTGGGCGCCACCTGCTGACTCTGGGAAGCCGCTGCGTTTGACTCTGGGGCGGGCGCCGCCGCGTTTTGGGAAGCTGCTGCATTTGACTCTGGACTCTGGGGCGGGCGCCAAGGCCGCAGTGTGCATGCGCCTCGGTGCGTCCGCCGTGCATAAATTAACTATGGTTTAGTAAGATAGATACACAACACTAATACTTATCTGAAAGCCTTTGCAAAGCATGCGACTTTATTTAGTTGAATGTGTAGAATTAATTTTATATTTCATTTTAAGGTTTTGATTAATGGATGCATGTAATGAGTTGCATAGTGATATCATTTGCATGAAAAGATGCTGTCAGAACTGTATTCCATTTACATTTTCTGGAGGGGTACACCTTTTCCACTTTTTAACAGATCCAGTAGTCATGCTTGCAAGGAACTTAACCCATATTTTTGGTGGACACCACGTAACTTTTCTGTGACATTACATAACTTTGTGGTGATCTTCCAGTCTATTCAGAATGTATTCAGACCCCATCACTTTCTGCACACTTTATTGTGTTGTAGGTTTAATTTTAAAAGTATAATTTTGCCATCTTGCTTATCAGCCTACACTCTGTACCCATCTAACAAAGTGGAAAATATGTTCTCAAAGTTTTGCAAATTTATTAAAAATCAAAAACTGAAATGCCTCATTTTTACATATTCTGATCCTTTGCTGTGGCATTCCAAATTGTGGTCAGGTGTTTCTCTTCTTTTTATATTAGATGTTAAGGCCTGTTTGTTTGTCATGCTATTACTTGTGAACTACTGCTTCTAGAACTTTGATCTTGGACTTAATTGAAAACTCATGAGAATCAACAAATTTGAGGTAATGCTAACCTTGGCAAAGTGAGCTGGGTTTGTGTGTTTCTTATAGCAAACTGATCAAGAAAGTTACTTGGAAAAAGAAAAGAGGAGCAGTGACATACAGTCTACTCAGCATATGAAGCAAATTGCAATAGCCAAGTACGTGATAGGAAATAGAATAGTGACAGCTGCAGCATCCGCTGAATGTCAAGCACATATGGTGAAACAACCTGCTGTTACTCACAAACTGATGGACTTGATCAAAAACTTATGACTTGATATGTTCTAGAAAGTAAACAAAAATTGAGTTTGTGGCAACTTTGGAGATGCAAAGTAATTGACAAAATGACATGGCAAAAAGAAAAGTTCTGCCATCTGGTGAGCAGATCAGTTTATTGTAATAAAAGCTCAATTGTTGTAAACTCATATATTGAAAATTACCCAGGACATGCTATATATATCTTCTGAATACATAATCAAGTGTAAGTATTGTATTTTAATTAACTGTGCTGAAGAACTCCATAATAGGAAGAAGGAAAAAGCAGAGCAGGGACATGTGCTAAGCATCAGGCATATCGTGGAAGGCACTTAACAGGAGAAGAGTTTGTTTTGTTCTATATAAACCACCTTTACTGCGTGTTTATTTCTAAACCTTTGATTGCTCCTAGAAGCACAGTGACCTCAATTATTCTGAAATGGAGGAAGTTTGGAATGCCTGAACTCTTTCTAGAGTTGGCCGTCATTCCAAACTGATTAACTGGGCAAGAAAGGCCAAACCAATGGTCACTCTAACAGAGGTGCAGGAGTTCAACTACTGAAATGGGAGGACCTTTGAGACAAACAAACATCTCAGCAGCACTCCATCAATTACGCATTTGTAGTAGATTGGCTAGACAGAAGCCACTCGAGTAAAGGCAATTAACAAATTGCTTGAAGTTTTGCCAAGAAGCATTTATAGGACTCGGAGATTGAGGAAAAATGTTTTTTTTTTTGTCTATGGTGACAAAAATGTAACTCTTTGGGTAAAACATGCATTATGCTTATCACCTGCCTAATACCCTCCCTATGGTGAAACATGGTGGTGGCAGCATTAGGCTATGGGGATGGTTCTCAGCAGCAGGGACAAGAAGACTAATGCAGACAAATACATAGAGGTTGTTAAAGAACACCTTGTGATGATGCGGGTTCCGCTTCATGCTTCCACTTCCTTTTTGGGAGCTCTTGAACCCGACACTATCGGTAATGTCACCGGATGAGCTGGACAGTGAGAACACAACAAAACAAGGGGATGGTGCAAAGTGCAGACATGTTTTTATTAAAAAACAATCAAAAGCAAAAACGGTGTCTAAAGTGTAGTGCAATCAAAATGTCAATAAATAAATAATCTGTTAAAAAACAAAAAAAAAGTGAAAAAGTGGAGGTTAAAATCCAAAATAGATCCTTTAAAAACCAAGGGTAAAACAATGGCCAGTGCCTTCTTTCTACTGGCGGCTCCCCTGCTTCTCCCATGCAGGCTTTGTACCAGGGGAGTCTCCCTACCTGCAGCTGTCCTTCGTGTCTGGTTGTCTTTCGGTCCCTGGCTCCTTCACATCGAGACTTAGGTTCCCCAACGGCCAGGACATTCATGCTTGTGTTCACTCAAAGCCTTCCTGACTCCCACTGCCTACCGTTGCCTTATACGGCGAGCCAACCACCTTCCGGGTCACTCCAGCTGCTTGATCACTCAGCTTGAGCGATCGCTTCCTTCAGCCCCACCGAGTGTTGGCCAAACACCCTTTCCAGGGAGCTCTCTTTCCAGCTGCCTGCAAAACACCAGTGAGTCTGCTCTCAATCGCTCATTCTCTCTATACTTCTCCAGCTTTGCCCATCTTTCTCATCCTAACCTCTGTTCACTCCAATCAATTTTTTTCTTTTCCCTCCACACTTGTGCTCCTACTCTATATAATGGGGACGTGGCTCAGGTGTGGCGATTTAACCTGTGCACTTAAACAAGGAAACGCCTGCATCATGAAGCGCCTGAGAACCGCTTTGGCCACACTACCCCGCTGCCTCTATAAGCTGCGAGTGCGCCGATTATTTATTTAAAACTGGCCTTTTCTTCTGAGCTGTGGACCCGCTATACCAAACACCTGCTCCGTAGTGCACATGACCTCACAATACGGTTTGCAGAAAGTGAAGGGTCCTGAATACTTTCTGAATCCACTGTATATTGAGAATGTATATGAGTCCTTCGAATAATTACACCTTGTGTATAATCTTCCAGTAGCACAATATTTTCACTATATGCTAGTTAGAAACTTTTGTTGAAGGGTAGTCTTAACAGACTCAAAGTATTTTAAAGAGTGTAGTCCTTGATTACCATATGTTGCTTTTGTATGCTATAGGATAAGTAGGAAATTAGTGTTTCACCATGGGAAATTTCATGTGTACACCATGTGAACTGATAACTCCTACCTGGGCAATTACAGTCGGTACAGAAAAGGATCATCCCCTTCAAAATATTCACATTTTATTGCTTTGCAGCCTGAAATGAAGACATACACAAAACATATTTCTCCATCTGTATTTACTCAATAAAATGTATAACAACCAAGTGAAAGATAAAATAGCAACAGTTCAGTAAAACAAAAAACTGAATCACAAAGATGGTTAAAGGATCACCCCCTGTGTCAGAGAAACCATCTTTTGCTTTGATTCCAGCCATTAATCTGTTCAGATCATTCTCTACCTACTTTGCACATCTAGACTGTACAATATTTCACCACTCTTCTTTACAGAACTGTTGAATCTGTCAGATTGAATGGTGACCATTGGTTGACTGCAGTTTTCAGGTCATAACAGGGACAGTCACCGTTTTCTCCATCAGCCACTGTGTGGTCATCAACTGTGCTGTGTGCTTCAGGTCATTGTCATGCTGGAAGATGAACCTTCTTCCCATTGACAACATTCTGGTAGAGGTCAGCAGGTTTTCTTGAAGAATTTGATGGTATTTTGCTCCATGCAGTTTTCCTTTTATCTTGACAAGTGCCCTTGTCCCTGTTGCAGAGAAACGCCCACATAACAGGATGCATCCACCTCATGGTGTTTTTGGATGATAAAATGTATTGGCATTTCGCCTGATATTCCATTTGGTGTTTTGCCCAAATAGTTCGATTATTGGTCTCATCTGATTTTAACACCTTTTTCCTTTTGACCTCAGAATCACAAAGTCTTTGCGGTATTGCTTTCACATGGACAGAGTGACACTTTGGCATAAATCCCTGTTACTGTTTCAGAGTTGCCATAGGCCTCTGAGTAGCCCCTCTGACCAGTTTCCTCCTCGCTCATGTATCCAGTTTGAAGGGACAGTCTTATCCAGGAAGGGTCCTAGTAGTACCAAACACTTTCGCTTCTTGTTTACGGACTTTACTGTGCTCCTAAGGATTGATTAAGCCTTTGATTTTTTTTTTTTTGTATCGATCTCCTGACTTGTGCCTTTCCACAAGTTTATCCTTGAGATCTTTTGATAGTGCCTTGCTACCCATAGTTGATTGTTTGCTTTCAGTTATGTTTCCAAGCACAGGAATGCTCTAGGAATAGCTGAACTTATCAGAATGATTACAAATGATCATAGGTGGAAGCCAATAAGCTTGCTGTGCAAGGGAGAAGGTGATTATTTACACCCAATTGAGTTACAGTAATCCCTCACTTATCGCGGGAGATAGGTTCCAAGGCCGACCGCGATAACTGAATTTCCGCGGAGTAGGGACACCATATTTATTTAATTATTTAACGTGTATTTGTACGTTTTTAAACCCTCCCTGTATTGTTTACAACCCACCCTTTACTCTATTAATAACAGGGACAACTGCTAAGCAATATGAAATCGGTAGATAAGTTTACACTTACTGTATAGCGAAGTACACATAGCAGCTTGTAGGCGGTCATGACGTCGTCGACCTTGTTGCAAAGATCCTAAAGCAGATTCCATCCAGACTACTGCCTTATCACGTCCACTTGCAACTTGTTTTGCACCCTGGTTAAAGGACACTGCGGCCGTAGATCTTACATGCTTTTCCTCCTTTTTAAATAAAAAGAATCGTGGACTCATTGATGCTGTAATGTGTCCTGCAGCGGTGTAGCTGTTCCCTTCCTTCAACATATCCAAAACTTTTACCTTTTCTGCAATCATTTGCATCTTCTGTTGGTGCTTGGACACGGCCCCTGAAGCAGTAGCACGTTAATGCTGAATGAGTGAGATGAGACTTCCTGGTTAATGCAACACTCCGTCGCTGAGCCAATCAGCAGCACACAGGAACTTAACTGCGTGCTCTGATTGGGTAGCTTCTCAGCCATCCGCCAATAGCATCTCTTGTATGAAATCAACTGGGCAAACCAACTGAGGAAGCAAGTACCAGAAGTAAAAAGACCCATTGTCCGCAGAAACCCGCAAAGCAGCGAAAAATCTGCGTTATATATTTAGATATGCTTACATATAAAATCCGCGAAGTCGTGAATCCGCGAAAAGTGAACCGCGAAGTAGCGAGGGATTACTGTACAGGTATTTTTTAGGAGGGGATAAATCCTTTATCACTAGAATTACCAGAGTCTACGAAAAAACTCGTAGATCCAGCCCACCTTAAAACCGTTCTCACCTCTCTTTTGTCTTCTAAATGTGCCGATTAAGAGGAGCAGCGAGCAGCCGGCTATTCCATCCCCACCGTCGCAGAACGTTCACTAAGTTTTCCCAGCTCATGGCTTCTTTGATTATCTGGGAGTGACTGAACTGCTGGAGTTTTAGAATAGAAATAATAGATCGCTATTTGGAATACTTGCATTTTATGCGTGTTCCGTTTCTACAGTAATCTGTGTAAACACATTGCTAAAACAGAAACTTTTTCATATTTTAGTAATAAATGTTACAAAATGTAGAATGTGTAAAGCCCAAGTTCCTAAGATCAAATAAACACTTCCACAAAAGCTTCACACACCATAGAACAGTTTCTGTGGCGTAGCGTGCTAAGATTTGCTTCTCAGACCGAGTAGCTTTTCTTTGCCTCACAAACATGAGTTCAATTCCCCGCTGGGGATAAAGTGTTACTTCTTTTTTTTGTTTTTAACCTCAAACGGACATAAACTTTGTAAATTGGTATGCACTGTTAGTTAATGAGATCGTTATATTTTCATGTGGGATGCTCCTTTTAAAATATTTTTTTAACAATTGAGACTGCAATTAACATGAACAACTGTCCTTATAACTTATTTTTTTTCAAGATCCATAACACACAGACAGACAGAGCACTGCGTAATACAGAGACAGACAGGCAGAGATATACAAACAAACAGGGAAGGCACATGTACTGAAAGAAAAAGCACTGAATAAGCTCACCCGCTCTAACATCACCCCTCCCCCTGATCTGGCTCTCTAAGTAACAGCGCAAGTACAGACGCAAACCAAGTGTAATCAAGAGTACTGGTTCGATCCCCACTCACTCCTATATTTGCCGTTTTCAGTAGTAAGCTGCTCTTTTTGTTAATATTATACAGTACACACATGCACTTGATTTGTGTCTGTACTTGCGCTGTTACTTAGAGAGTCAGATCGGGGGGAGGGGTGATGTTAGAGCGGGTGAGTTTATTCAGTGCTTTTTCTTTCAGTACATGTGCCTTCCCTGTTTGTTTGTATATCTCTGCCTGTCTGTCTCTGTATTACGCAGTGATCTGTCTGTCTGTGTGTTATGGATCTTGAAAAAAATAAGTTATAAGGACGGTTTGCTGACTTGGAGCACCACTGCCTTACTGTGCCACAGAGACGCGAGTTCGATTCCCAGCTTTGAAGAAAGTGTTTTTTTTTTTCCTCAAACGGACATTGAATTTATAAATTGGTATGCACTGTAAATCGTTAACTTTAAAATGTCAATCGCGGTTATTTCTGTTGATTAATTCATGCTTTTTTACTTAGAGTCAGAACAGGAGCTTTTTCAGCTTATTCAGCTTCTGATCTGACTCAAACAGCGCCAGTATAACTTCACACCCAACCTGACGCTGTTCATTTTCAAATAATATTGCATTACTTCGACGATGTTTTCTGATTGGTACTATTCGTGTCATAAAATGATTTCTTCAAAACGTCACATATATTTGTCTCTTTCTTTTTTTAAAATGTGCGTTGTAGCACTCAGCAACTGGCCACCTGCATGTTCTTGCGCACACTAAACAAGACAGCGCTATATGCAATCATCAGATTCAAATGTTAAGTTATATAGCACAGAATGGAAATCAGCAGTTCTTAGCATTCCACCATGCAAGCTGTCATATCAACCGCCTACTGTAACTTGCTTTCTTTTTTCTTCGGTTATAGTCTTGAATAAAAGTGCACTTGTTTTGTTATACTTTTACATCAACATATGTTCCTGTGTTTGAGCTACATGGGCATGCTCAAAAAATACACGTATAATGCCACGAAAAGTGCATGCAGACACTTCAGTTCGCAAGCATTGGTACGACAATGCAGTCACAAGTACACTGCAGGGCTTTAGCGCGTCTTTATGTGAAAACAGCATCAGATGGGGAGTGTCTGATGCTGCGTAAAGCGCTGAAGTTACTGCTCTTTACTATGCTTTCCTCTGCATGTCCTGGAGTACAAAAGAAACAGCATACAGCAACATGTGGGGACTGGCAATATTGGGGGAAAAAAACACGCGGTCGTATGTATCGTGATACACTGCAGAACTATAGCGTGTCTTTATGTAAAAACAGCAGTGTCAGGTGGGGGGCGGTAGGGATGGATCCTGAACGCGACTGAGACAATGAAAAGTGAATTTTAAAAAAATAAAGCTAACCTTTACAAATATCATAAATTACACCAGCTGTTACAGACTGAAATCAAATGTATCTTTTTATTCTAAAATAGTGAAAATAAGAGCACTTCTCAAATGGGAGTTGTGCAGGATCGAACTCATGACCTTCTGATTCCCAGTCAGCGACTGATACTGTTACGCCACAGAAGCAGCGATAGTTAATTCATATCAATGTCTCACACTAAGGCGGGTTTTTTTGGCGGTGGCTTTTTTTTGTACCTTTTGTGAAAGTGTTTCTTTGATATTTGGACTTCAGGCTTCATACATTATATAGTTTATGCCTACATTTTGTCAATTGCTACTAGAATATATAACACGTTTCTGTTTTAACAATGTGTTTACACAGATTACTGTAGAAATGCAACACATATGAAATGCGTGTGTTTCAAATAACAATCTATTATTTCTACTCTAAAACTCCACTTCACTCCCAGATAATCAATCAAGGCAAGAGCTGGGAAAAGCCTGTTTACGTTCTAAGTCGTTGGGGGGATGGAATAGCCAGCTGCTGGCAGCATGTCTTTATCAGTACATTTAGATGACAAAAGACGCTGGCGGAGAGGTGAGAAAGGTTTTAAGAAGCGATTTAAGGTGGGCCGGATATACGAGTTTTTTCCTAGGCTCTGGTAATTCTAGTGTTATCAATCTCAGTGATTGTTTTTTTTCTTTTCTTTTTTTTTCTAACTGTTGCTATTATATCTTTCACTTGGCTGTTATAAATTGCATTGATTAAATATAGCTGGAGAAATATTTTTTGTGTGTGTCTGCAAAGCAACCAAATGTGAATATTTTGAACAATTTTTTCTACCCACTATAACATTGACCATTATGATAAGACCAAACATAAAGCAATGTTGAAACATAACCTTTCAATTAGAATCAAAGACAATGAATGGATTCAGCCATCGACAAGAAACACTCTTTATCATAGCATGATAAAATTCAGTTAAACGTTTTATATAGCACACACCTGTCTGGTCTAAAATGATCTCACTTGTGTCTGCAACCAGATTTGAACTATGAACAGCATCTTCAGGTACCTCCCTTGCTAAAGCAGCCTAGACTTAAACCATAGGGAAAAATAGTCTTAGATTTGCAATTGCTCCTAATGCTGTAGGAATACTGGAGTAACGCCGTATTGGTCAACGTAATTCCTTGAAAAATAAATTGTGATATCTTTAACTACATTGCTTATTTGTTGTCTTATTTTTGAACTGGAAAAACAATAATCTGCATGCAGTGACTCAATGGGGAAAGGATGTCTTATTTTGGCTAAAATTAGGGAAGAAAATAATATATGAGGTATAGCTCAAATCTAATTCAGAATCTGGGAAAATGACATTAATGCCTTTGTTTAACCTTTTTTTTTAATGTCTCTTAATTGTGTATTTGTACAAACTTTTTTCTATACTGTAATATGATTTAAAAAATCTAAATTTAAGAAAAAATAGCAATCTATTCAGCAAAGTACATTTCATAAATGATGTTCTAGTTTTGAGTGTTTTTTTTCCTTTGAAGAAAAGGCTGTTTATTGTATACATGGTTTCTGAAATTATTTTAATATTTCCCAAACTTGTCTTTGGGACATGTTAATGTAGCATTTTTTTAAGGTTGCAATTAATTTTTTTTATCTTTCAGAGGTGTCTGTACACAAGCTCCATGTTACTGTATTATTATGGAATACTGTGCTCAAGGTCAGTTGTATGAAGTATTAAGAGCAGGACGAAAGATCACACCCCAACTCCTGGTAGATTGGGCCACGGGAATAGCCAGTGGCATGAATTATCTTCATCTTCATAAGATTATACACAGAGACCTCAAATCGCCAAAGTAAGTGACCAATATTTGCTGTACATTTTATATATAAACTTAGTATTTAGTAGATTTTAGTATTTGGTATTCTAACTTGATAAAACATGTCAGAAAAATCAAGAAAAATAGGCATTTATAGCCAAATCATAGTGACTTGTATGTATTTATTGAATACTAGTAATGGCGCACTGCACGATAACATGCAGTGAATACACTTGACTTAAGCATTCATAGTTTTCATAGAGGTTGCACAGAGGTTGGTGAGCTTGCTGCTTCCTGAGCAGCTCTTCTTTTCTTCACCCTAGCGGCCTGCTTCTTCTCTTCTTTTGTCGGCATCTTTTCGCATTAAAACTGATTAAGTCAATGTTTGTGTTGCAATTACTTTATACGCTTTCCTTAATTTTTCACTTAAGGTTGCACTTAAGTCTTCAATCTGCCTTAAGAATGATTTAAGATATGAACAGGTAAGGGAAGTGACGGTGAAGGTGGTAGGGAATGAGAATGACGCCCGTACACATGTGCCGCTTGGCCGCCCTGCTGGCTGTTGCCGAGAGTTGATTCTACAATAAAATTAAATAAAAATAAAAAGAGGAATAACCTTAGAGGTCAATCATCACCCAAAACCGGATAGTAGACGTCACAAAGTATACAGTGGGTACGGAAAGTATTCAGACCCCCTTCAATTTTTCACTCTTTGTTATATTGCAGCCATTTGCTAAAATCATTTAAATTAATTTTTTTCCTCATTAATGTACACACAGCACCCCATATTGACAGACAAAAAAAAGAATTTTTGAAATTGTTGCAGATTTATTAAAAAAGAAAAACTGAAAAATCACATGGTCCTAAGTATTCAGACCCTTTGCTGTGACACTCATATATTTAACTCAGGTGCTTTCCATTTCTTCTGATCATCCTTGAGATCACCTTCATTTGAGTCCAGCTGTGTTTGATTATACTGATTGGACTTGATTAGGAAATCCACACACCTGTCTATATAAGACCTTACAGCTCACAATGCATGTCAGAGCAAATGAGAATCATGAGGTCAAAGGAACTGCCTGAAGAGCTCAGAGACAGAATTGTGGCAAGGCACAGATCTGGCCAAGGTTACAAAAAAATTTCTGCTGCACTTGAGGCCACTGTGCTCTTGGGAACCTTCATAATCCTTAAATGGAAGACGTTTGGGATGACCAGAACCCTTCCTAGAGCTGGCCGTCCGGCCAAGCTGAGCTACCGGGGGAGAAGAGCCTTGGTGAGAGAGGTAAAGAAGAACCCAAAGATCACTTTGGCTGAGCTCCAGAGATGCAGTCAGGAGATGGGAGAAAGTTGTAGAAAGTCAACCATCACTGCAGCCCTCCACCAGTCAGGGCTTTATGGCAGAGTGGCCTGTCGGAAGCCTCTCCTCAGTGCAAGACACATGACAGCCCGCATGGAGTTTGCTAAAAGACACCTGAAGGACTCTGAGATGGTGAGAAATAAGATTCTCTGGTCTGATGAGACCAAGATAGAACTTTTTGGCCTTAATTCTAAGCGGTATGTGTGGAGACAACCAGGCACTGGTCATCACTTGTCCAATACAGTCCCCACAGTGAAGCATGGCGGTGGCAGCATCATGCTGTGGGGGTGTTTTTCAGCTGCAGGGACAGGACGACTGGTTGCAATCGAGGGAAAGATGAATGCGGCCAAGTACAGGGATATCCTGGACAAAAACCTTCTCCAGAGCGCTAAGGAACTCAGACTGGGCCGAAGGTTTACCTTCCAACAAGACAATGACCCTAAGCACACAGCTAAAATAACGAAGGAGTGGCTTCACAACAACTCTGTGACTGTTCTTGAATGGCCCAGCCAGAGCCCTGACTTAAACCCAATTGAGCATCTCTGGAGAGACCTAAAAATGGCTGTCCACCAACATTTACCATCCAACCTGACAGAACTGGAGAGGATCTGCAAAGAGGAATGGCAGAGGATCCCCAAATCCAGGTGTGAAAAACTTGTTGCATCTTTCCCAAGAAGACTCATGGCTGTATTAGCTCAAAAGGGCGCTTCTACTAAATACTGAGCAAAGGGATAAATACTTAGGACCATGTGATATTTCAGTTTTTCTTTTTTAATAAACTAGAGGGCTCCGCCCCCTGCTCGCTTCGCTCGCCAACCCCTGGTGTTTGGTAATTACAAATGGCGTGATGTATGTATGAGATATAGCATAGTGTGAAGGTGTAGATGATGCACATAGGAAGGAAAGAATAAACTGCATGGCACAGTGTAAAGATTTATTGGAAAATTTCCTTGTACACAACATTAGTCGTAAAGATGGTGTCTTGTCCTTGAATGAGTTTTCCTTGGCATGGATTATTTATAACGTTAACTTTTAACGTCAGATGAACGGCGAACTCGTGAGAAGGCCACATAAAGTTGTCCATGTCCAAATACGGGCTCAGAGAGGTAGATGCCAACCTTGTCCATGGTTTGTCCTTGTGATTTGTTGATGGTAATGGCAAATGCAGGTTTAATGGGGAATTGTCGCCGTTTAAGTGTAAAAAGGTAATTCCAGGTCAGAACTTGTAAGGTCAATTCTAGGAATCAGAACAGTATTGTTAGCATGTGATCCTGTAAGAACTTTTGCTTCAATAACATTGTGTGTCATGGTGTTGACGACTAAACGTGTACCATTGCATAAACCCTGTTTAGTGTTAAGGTTTCTTAATAGCATGAATATTGTTCCGATTTTAAGGTTAAGATTGTGTTGTGGTAAGCCGGCTGGGTTAATAGTGTTCAAATATTCTAAGGGGAAATTAAGATGGTCATTGTCGTCATCAGAGTCAACTTTGTCAGAGCTTAGAAAGAGGTGTGCCTCTCCCGGAAGTAATGCAATGACTTGGTTATTTATGTGATCAACATTAATATTTTTTGGACATAATATAGTCCGTTGTGTTAAAAGGGGTATTTGGTCTAATGAGATTGTTGTTCCAAATATCTCCGTAAGTAAGTCGTCGCAGATAAAGGCTGTAGGAATTGTAATAATATCTGGGTGAAGTCCATCTGTATTGGTGAGTGTTCCATCTCCCAGTTGTGATAACCAAGTGTTATATTCCGGATCTGGACATCGCATGTTTTGTACCAAGTGTATCTTTTGAAAGCAATGCCAATTGTCCGCGTATTTTAAGGTGGACTGAACAATAGCTGAGCGCATGGCATGTGGAACAATAGGTAAGCACTGTCTAAAATCTCCTCCTAATAAAAGTACCTTTCCTCCAAAGGGAATATTATTATTCATCAACGTTTGTAGAAGTTTATCAATGGTGTTGAGTAAGTGACTGGATGCCATTGTACATTCATCTGTAATTAACAGTTTTGCAAGACGGATGTCACATGCATTGTTACTGTTCATTTTCATAGTGGATACCGATGTTTCTGTGATTGGGACCGGTATTTTGAATAAGGAGTGACATGTGCGACCATTTATTAATAAATTAGCTGCCCCTCCGGTTGTAGCCGATGCGATAATTAACTGTTGTTTTGCAGTAAAGAAATGTATAAGTGTCTCATAAAGGAATGTTTTTCCGCTTCCTCCAGGGCCGTCAAGAAAAAAGCATTTGGGTATGGGGCTGTCGTCCTCTGTGGCATGAACAATTTTGTGAAAAGCATCACATTGTAAGGCATTTAAAGTGGAAATCATAGTCTGTGCAATCTGTTGTTCTTTTTGGAGATCTATTGTTGTGGAATGTAGAGCTGGTAAGGAATCTGGAACATCTGGCAAATGGAAGTTATCTAATGTATACCCAAGGACCATAAGAGCTAAGCGAATGTCGTTTAGTGCATAGGCTTCACAGTTGATGCAGGAATCACTGTTTCCATGTAGCTTGTGGCATATGTCCTCCATCATTCCTACTTTGTTTGTATTCCAGAGGTTCAAAGGATCTGATGGAGAGGAGAACGCACAGATATAAGCAAATAGTTGTCGAACTTGACCTGGCATTGAATAGGATATTGCATCATGTAGAGTTCTTTGCCATATTGTATCATCTAATAAATATCCTTTGTCATTTACTGCCTCTTGGAATGTCTTACAGAGTTTGATGGTGCAGCCATCTCGAACAGTTTTAATGTTGTCAAATGATGTAGCTCCGGTTTCGTGTTGAAGAAGTAATCGTAGATAAAACCTTTCCGGCTCCTTAATACTGACAGTGTACATTCGGCCTATGACATTATCACCGTGGTGATGTTGTTTTCTCCAGAATGTGCCATTGTCAATCCAAACATAGTGAACAGGAATTTCCCAATATTTCCAACGGTGAGCACTGTGATCGTTTTGATTGAGTTTAAACCACGCGGTAAGTTTAGTATCTTTTGTGGCTGCTCTCTTCACCGCTTGTACCTCATTACCTGCATGAAAACAGACAGTTTGTTCGTGCTCCAAGTGAACTGGCAAGCGACATATTGTGTGGCTCTGATGGTGCATAGGAAAGCAAAATATTCTCCACATGGCCTCTGGAGCACTGACGTACCGTGAATCAACATACATTCGAGTCTCATCGTGATCATTTGTTTCAGATATTGAGACATTAGCACAATCGTGTCCCTTGTAAACGTATTTGAATATTTAACGCTTTTTACTGTAGCGCAGATTTCAACATTTATATGGTAGTTGTATCGTAAACATAAATAAGGATTGTATGGTACGACCCAGCTATTGTCAATTGAACGACCTGGAATAATTTGCAAGTCACTTGTCTTTTGTCTCATATATTTAGGATATCCATTTATATTACCAAGTGTAACGTCTTGGAAGTCTTTGGGGAAGCCTTTTGAACATTTGCCATTAACCATACATGGACTGTTTGGATTTCTATTGCCACATGGTGTATGAATCATATTTTTGATAACAATCTGAAACAGTCGTGGAGAGGTGTCACGGTCTGGAATTTCAGCTTTGACTATTTTATCGATGTCATATTCTGTGCGTATTTTGGAATCATCATCAAGTATTAGTAATATATGGGCGTGCGGTAAACCTCTCTTCTGAAACTCAATAACGTGGATAATTGCTGTAACAGTTCCAAATAGAGATCTATTTTTGATATCTTGTAGCAGGTTATTTAGTTTAAGTTTAAAGACTCTTGCAACTAAATCAGGACGATGTTCGACTCTCTGCCATGGCCTAAGATTAGTTGTAATTTCTGTCCATTAAGGATTGCAGGTCATAGTGATAAATAGATCAGGTTTTCCAAACTTTCTTACGATTTATGTAGTCAATTAGTAATTTTTTATTTATCGGCTCTAAGTGTAGGTTGGTTGTTTCTAATCCACTGTAGATCATTTGATTCTGCTCGAACATAAACGTCAACGATGTATTGTTGAGTTAGCTTTCCTGCATTGAGTAATGGATTAAAGTTGTTCCTTTACTGAGAGTCTTTAGGAGAAATATTCTTTCATGGATACATGTGATCGTCTCTGCGCTTGATGTTTTCTAAATCTGGAAATTGTAGTACTCCATCCTTCCTGTCCAGTGGGAAACAAAATGGGGTATGTTAAAGTATCAAGTTGTGGAAAGCAAATGTCTATGCGTTGGAAGGCAGGTTTGTTGGTTCCATCAGGACGTAAATGCAGAACAATATCGCGGTCAAACGGAGGCTCCCCATCTTTACTTTGAAAGACAATTGCCACTTCATTAACGACGGGAAGATTGTATCGTCTTGGATCTTGTTCTTTGTCCTTTATTAAGACTAAAGCAATTGTAGTCGCTGCTACACCTTCTGCTGCTGCTTTTGTATTGGCCTCTCTTTCAACCTCATGTAGCATTTTTATAGACTTAGCTAATGGGTGATTGTTTGAGTGACGTTTCTCATTATAAGCTCCGTGCATTGTTTGTTTTCAGGAAGGTTCATTCGTTGATAGATTGTGTCATCTGCATCCAAGATGTAGATTTGTGCAAATTTGCGTTCTTGATTTGTTTCAGGGTGCACTGTCCCAATGCGATGTAATATTTGTCCACATACGCGAAAGCAGTATGGGCCATTGCCTTTTGGTGGCCTGATATTTACTCCGGTAGATGCAAAAGCAAATGAACTATTGTAGGATCTAATGCAGTGCATAAAGTTTTTACTTTCAGGTACATCGTTAGTTAGAAGCTTCCGTAGATATTCAGGATATGAATGTAAAGGAGGCAGTCTAACTTGACCCTTTTGACAACAATGTGTAAATTCATTACTTGTATTGCCAGTTGTTTCTTCAGGGAAGTTAAGTGAATGACAATGATTGCAAATGACATTCATTAATCCCAATGAATTTTCATGAATAGTGGACTCATCATTAAACGCGTTGTCAGCCAACTGTCGGAATCGTTTAGCAGGTGTTTGTCGTTCATGTCTTTGACGTTTATCTTTTGCTTGTGCCGTTTGAGAGGCGCGTCGTTGTAAGTCCAGTATTTGGGATGTGTTGTTTTGGAGCTGTAATCGCTTTGCTTGTGTTGTGTGAGAAGCCCGTTGTAGTCGCCGGCGTTCATTGTATTGAGCCTGGCCCGTTTTTGTATCTCGGTCCGTCGAGCTTTCTCTTTTTGGAGCCTTGCCTGCTTGTTTTCCGGCATTTCAGATGCGCGTTGTAGACGTCTGCGTTTATTTATTTTGTCCCTTTGCTCCCGTTTTTGTATCTCTGTGACTCGAGCTCTTTCCTTTTGAACCCGTGCCTGCTTCGCTTCAGCACTTTGAGACGCGCGCTGCATGCGTCTACGTTCATTGTGTCTGTCCATCTGGGCTCGTTTCTGTAACCGTGTTAGTTGAGCCTTGCGTTTTTGGATCTGAGACATTTTTTGTTCATCAGTTTCAGAAGCGTGTTGTAGGCGCCGACGTTTATTGTTTTTTTTCATGCGGGTACGTGTTTGTGGTCCCATTACTCGAGACGTATCGTTTTGTAGCCGTGATCGTGAAATCATGACTTGTTTGTTGTTTATCGTTAGTAATATGGATAAGTAATAAGGAGGATCGCACTCACTGTTAATATGGAGCCTTTTCTGTGGTTGTACGGTTAATAGTGCATCATTGTAATGAGATTCACCTATGGTGTATAGTTTGAACGTGTTCAGATGACGTATGTTTAATACGGACATTTCGTTTCTTCGTATCATCACCCGTCAGGTGTCGCGCTTGTATATTTATTGTAGTCCGGTCTCTTGTTGTCTATGTATGACGTCGTTTGTTGGCGTGCATTTTTTTTGAGGGGCGCGTCGCCTCATTTTTTATTTCTGTTAGTGGAGGGGGGCTTTGTGTGTCATGGGTCTGAATCCTCTTTTTTGTGTGTGTCCTGTTTCGTGTGGTATGGGCTTCGTCTGGCGCTTTGTTGCATGGGTCTGTTGCTATGGGCGCAGCGCATAATTTCTCATTTTCCGGTGCTTGGAGGGTTTCTTCGTATTATTACCCATCAGGTGTCGCGCCTGTATATGTATTGTAGTCCGATCTCTTGTTGTCTATGTATGACGTCGCGCATTGCCTCATTTTTTATTTCTGTTAGTGGAGAGGGGCTTTGTCTGTCGTGGGTGTGAATCCTCATTTTTGTGTGCATACCGTTTCGTGTGCTATGTGGCGCTTGCGTCTGACTCCTTTGTTTTTGGTGTGCTAGGGGCACTTTGCCTCATTTCTTATTTCTGTTAGTGGAGGGGTGCTTTGTGTGTCGTGGGTCTGAATCCTGTTTTTTGTGTGTGTCCTGTTTCGTGTGGTATGGGCTTCGTGTGGCGCTTTGTTGCATGGGTCTGTTGCCATGGGCGCGGCGCATCATTTCTCATTTTCCGGTGCTTGGAGGGGGGCTTTGTGTGGCGCCTGCGCACTACGTCTTTTGCGTCCACGGCCCATGTCCCTGCGTCCATCCGGTTTACCATTCTCGTTTAGTAATATGGATCTGCAACAATTTCAATAATTCTTTTTTTTGTCTGTCAATATGGGGTGCTGTGTGTACATTAATGAGGAAAAAAATTAATTTAAATGATTTTAGCAAATGGCTGCAATATAACAAAGAGTGAAAAATTGAAGGGGGTCTGAATACTTTCCGTACCCACTGTATGTGTACCAAATTTCAGGTCAATAGTTCAAATGGTTTGCGAGCTACAGGTGATTTAAAATCCTGGACAGTCAAATGAACAGCCAATGTAGCATATTATATAAAAAGACTTTGTAGCTCACTATCAATATAAGCATGATTAAGGGCATACAGCACAATCTTGGTTGGTTGTTATACTGTATTTGGGTAATAAAAATAAATAAACCTCAAATGTTCACCATTTGAATAGCAATATCTATACTAATAAAAGGCAAAGCCCTCACTGACTCACTCACTCACTCACTGACTGACTGACTCACTCATCACTAATTCTCCAACTTCCCGTGTAGGTGGAAGGCTGAAATTTGGCAGGCTCATTCCTTACAGCTTACTTACAAAAGTTAGGCAGGTTTCATTTCGAAATTCTACGCGTAATGGTCATAACTGGAACCTCTTTTTTGTCCATATACTGTAATAGACTGCAGCTCGATGGCCGTGGGAGGCGGAGTTACGTATCGCGTCATCACGCCTCCCACGTAATCACGTGAACTGACTGTGAACGCAGTACGTAGAAAACAAGGAAGAGCCCCAAAGAGCGCTGAAGAAAACATTCATTACACAATTGAGAAGGCAGCGAAACAATAACAAGCGAGCGAGTGACGCATACAAGCATATTCATAAGTGCAGCTACTGCGGAAACAAAGCACGGTGTAAACCGTAAGTTTAAATTAAGTTTATAGAAACGCTCCCGCTGCCGTTTGCAATACCATATTCGCGACATACAAGTTTAATGAGAAGTCACAAGGTATAAACGAGACTTTGGATCACTTTGTAACAGAGTTAAAATTGCTGTAGCGAGAAACTTTTAAGTGCCGGGTCTTAGCTAACATTAAATAAAGCCGTGAACATCGCAACATCACACAAGAGAGCGGCTCACATGAACTGACTAAACGCAGCACGAGTGATCACTTCGATGAATCAAACCTGTTCAAATAACACATTACACAATTGATAATGTAGGAAAAGAATATGAAGCGACTGACGTATACAGACATATTCATGAGTGCAGGTACTTCGGAAACAAAGCACCATGTAAACCTAAAGTTTAAATTAAGTTCATAGACCTACAAAAGGTTGCCATTGATTTGATGCAAGATTGCTTTTCTCCTGTACAACTATATGTTGCATTCTCAACAGTAAGCTTGCACGGCTTGGTCATTTTACAACCGAAGTGCTGAACTGACAACATGGTATACAAAGAGAACTATAACAATCGTAATTAACGAACAATAAAACGGCAGAGAACCCGTGGATTAAATAAAAAGGCTGCTTCCTTGACGAAGCAAGGAAAAAAGATGGGCTTATATGGCGTTCGTTTATAAAACAGCGGAGAAACCGTGTAAAGGCTGCTTCACAAAAAAACAGCAGAGCGCCTTATATGAGCAGGCAGTCAGCTAAAGAAGGGAATCAATAAATAACTATAATCGTAATAAATGAACAAAAAATAGCGGAGAATCCGCGGCTTTCATAAAGGAAATGGATACCTGAACAGAAAAGTGAGTCTCGAATAGCTACACAATAACTATAACAATCGTAATAAACGAACAATAAAACAATACAGAACCGCTAAGCAAGGCCTTATATGGCGTTTGTTTATAAAACAGCGGGGATATATATGTGAATGTATGTATGTATATATGTATGTATATATATCTATACTAATAAAAGGCAAAGCCCTCACTGACTGACTCATCACTAATTCTCCAACTTCCCGTGTAGGTAGAAGGCTGAAATTTGGCAGGCTCATTCCTTACAGCTTACTTACAAAAGTTAGGCAGGTTTCATTTCGAAATTCTACGCGTAATGGTCATAACTGGAACATATTTTTTGTCCATATACTCTAATGGAGGAGGCGGAGTCACGTATCGCGTCATCACGCCTCCTACGTAATCACGTGAACTAAAAACAAGGAAGAGATTTACAGCACGAGTCAAACGCGGGAACGAAGGTAAATGACGTTAATTTTTGACTGTCTTTTAATACAGTAATCCCTCCTCCATCGCGGGGGTTGCGTTCCAGAGCCACCCGCGAAATAGGAAAATCCGCGAAGTAGATACCATATGTTTATATGGTTATTTTTATATTGTCATGCTTGGGTCACAGATTTGCGCAGAAACACAGGAGGTTGTAGAGAGACAGGAACGTTATTCAAACACTGCAAACAAACATTTGTCTCTTTTTCAAAAGTTTAAACTGTGCTCCATGACAAGACAGAGATGACAGTTCTGTCTCACAATTAAAAGAATGCAAACATATCTTCCTTTTCAAAGGAGTGCAAAGCAAGCAGTCAAAAAAAAAATCAATAGGGTTTTTGGCTTTTAAGTATGCGAAGCACTGCCGGTACAAAGCTGTTGAAGGCGGAAGCTCACACCCCCTCTGTCAGGAGCAGAAAGAGAGAGAGAGAGAGACACAGAAAAACAAAGTCAAAAATCAATACGTGCCCTTTGAGCTTTTAAGTATGTGAAGCACCGTGCAGCATGTCCTTCAGGAAGCAGCTGCACACAGCCCCCCTGCGTACACCCCCCTACGTCAGCGCAAGAGAGAGAGAGAGAGAGAGAGAGAAAGTAAGTTGGGTAGCTTCTCAGCCATCTGCCAATAGCGTCCCTTGTATGAAATCAACTGGGCAAACCAACTAAGGAAGCATGTTCCAGAAATTAAAAGACCCATTGTCCGCAGAAACCCGCGAAGCAGCGAAAAATCCGCGATATATATTTAAATATGCTTACATATAAAATCCGCGATGGAGTGAAGCCGTGAAAGGCGAAGCGCGATATAGCGAGGGATCACTGTACTGTGTAAGCATACATATTAACACATGTGCAATTAAACGTGTGCATTTACGGGGTGATTTCTCAGGCTTAAAAGCTCGCCTTTTATCAAACGCGGGAACAAAGGTAACTGACGTTGTTCACTGTCTTTTAATACTGTGTAACCATACATATTAACACATGTGCAATTAAACGTGTGCATTTACGGGGTGATTTCTCAGGCTTAAAAGCTCGCGTTTTACTAAAAAGGTAAATGCAAAACTATTTTCAATCATTCTATGATCTGCTTCTCACAACTGAAGGCACCGTGGCTGATGGTAAATGACGTTAATGTTTGAGTGTCTTTTAATACTGTGTAAGCATACATATTAACATGTGCAATTAAACGTGTGCATTTACGGGGTGATTTCTCAGGCTTAAAAGCTCGCCTTTTACTAAAAAGGTAAATCCAAAACTATTTTCAATCATTCTATGATCTGCTTCTCACAACTGAAGGCACCGTGGCTGATGTTACGTCACTTGCTGTCCAACCATAAGCGTTACCTGGTAGGTAACCGGACACTCTCTTCACTCCCTTTCGGGAATCGAACCTCTGAGGTTTTCTTTTGTTCTTAATTAAAATTTAAAAGCAATACTTCACCGCTGCTAAGCCCCTCTAGCGCTGACGTCCCAGGTTCGATTACCGTAAGCAAGTGCAGTGAGTGTGTAATTACATTCACGGCATTCGTAGTCTGATTCACAATCTGATTGTATGGGTGGTTACCTACCAGGTAACGCATATACTTGGCCACCAAGTCAGGTCGAAGTGATCACTCGAGTAAAGGCAGCTTCACAAAAAAACATCCTTAACAAACTGTTATTAGTATATTTTCCCTCAATTTAAAAACGTTTTATTTTCTTCTTAATAAAAATTTAAAAGCGGTACTTCACCGGTGCGAAGCGCGTGGATTTAACCGACTGACACATACAGACATATTCATGAGTGCAGGTACTTCGGAAAAAAAGCACCGTGTAAACCTAAAGTTTAATTAAGTTCATAGACCTACAAAAGGTTGCCATTCATTTGAGGCAAGATTGCTTTTCTTCTGTACAACTATACGTTGCATTCTCAAGAGTGTGCTTGCACGGCTAAGGATATAGATATATATATATGTATGTCTATATATAAATATGTAAGCTTATAAGTACTGCCTTACTTCTCTTTAAGAAAGTAAGATGTAATGATACTTGATTTAAACGATTCCATGTCTTCCTGGGTTTGCGTAGCTTATTGTCAATATCTTTACACCTGTTTTTAACACTTATTTACTGAAACGGGCTTTCACGAAAAAAGTTAGGGCTTTGCTACAGGACACACCCTCCACAAGTTAAGCAAGTAAAAATAAAATATATATTTCTGTTTTATTTAAACCTTTTAAGTTCGTATGCATAGCCCCATTTGGCTGTTTAATTTTTTTTTTTCTATCTTCAGTGATATTTAATCTCCTTAAAGAAAAAGAACATATCCATTTTACTTTTTTTGTATCTCATTATTAATATTTTAGTGTAAAAGGATAACCAGTATTTAAACCTTTTATGTTACTTTATACATTTATTTTACACAATGTTGAAAAATTAATAAGAAAGCTACATATTTTGGCAGCTGCTGCTTTCATTTTCAATGAAATGAAAAAAACTCTCCAAGACAAAACGTCAATGAAGAAGAAACAGTTTGCACTATCTAAAAAGGAGAAACCCTCATTTATAAAAGTTTGCTGCAGATGACTTAACTGAAAATAAATGAATAGTTCCTATGTGTATAATACATATTTATCTATTTTACTTATGCCTTTATTCCACCAACTTACAACATCTGAGGTACAATTTGTTACATTACTTTTGTTTTTTGCAGCACAGGCAGGTGAAGTGACTTCCTCAGGGTCACACAGTGGTGTCAGTACCAGGATTTGAACTGACGAGCTCCGGGTTTACTGAAATATTACTGAACAAAGAAAAAAAACGAAAACGGGCAAATACGGCTATGCATACAGATGTCCATCCGTCCATTATCCAACCTGCCATATCCTAAATACAGGAGCCAATAAGTACATATGTATATATACAGTATATATATATATATATATATATATATATATATGTGAATGTATGTATGTATATATGTATGTCTATATATATATATATATATATATATATATATATATATATATATGTAGATATGTAAATTTGTATATGTATATATATGTAGATATGTAAATTTGTATATGTATATATATGTTTATGTGGATATACATATATATATATATATATACATATATACGTATGTATATGTAGATATGTGTATATATATGTATATGTATATATATGTTTATGTATGTGTGTGTGTATATTATATATATAAAAGACAGCAACACTCATAACAATGACAACACAATTACATTGACAATCATGTTACGTTATTTTTAAAATGTTTCCTTTTTTTTTTTTCATAACCTCTTTAACACACTACTTCTCCGCTGCGAAGCGCGGGTATTTTGCTAGTATGTATATATATGTATGTATATATGTATATGTGTGTGTATGTACTGTATGTGTGTATATATATATGTTGATATGTGTATATATATATATATATATATATATATATATGTATATATATGTGGATGTGTATATGTATATATATGTATATGTAGATATGTGTATATGTAGATATGTATATATGTATATGTATATTTATGTTTATGTGTGTGTATATTATATATATATATATAAGACAGCAACACTCATAACAATAACAACACAATTACATTGACAATCATGTTACGTTATTTTTAAAATGTTTCCTTTTCTTTTTCATAACCTCTTTAACACACTACTTCTCCGCTGCGAAGCGCGGGTATTTTGCTAGTATATATATATATATATATATGTCTATATCTATATATACATAAATATATATATATATATATATATCTATATCTAAATCCCCGCGAAGTACTGCTTTTAAATTTTTATTAAGAAGAAAAGCTTTTTAAATTGAGGGAAAATATCCCAATAGCAATTTGTTAAGGATCTGTTTTTTTGTGAAGCAGCCTTAACACAGCTTTTCCGCTGTTTTATAAATGAACGCCATATAAGGTCTTCCTTTTTCCTTGCTTCGCCAAGGAAGGAGCCTTTTTATTAAATCCAAGGGTTCTTCGCTTTTTTTTTTTGTTTGTTTATTACAATTGTTATAGTTCTGTTTGTATACGATGTTGTCAGTTCAGCACTCAGGTTGTAATATGACCAAGCTGTGCAAGCTTACTGTTAAGAATGCAACGTATAGTTGTACATGAGAAAAGCAATCTTGCCTCAAATCAATGGCAACCTTTTGTAGGTCTATGAACTTAATTTAAAGTTTAGGTTTACACGGTGCTTTCTTTCTGAAGTACCTGCACTCATGAATATGTCTGTATGCGTCAGTCGCTCAAATCCCCGCGCTTCGCACCGGCAAAGTACTGCTTTTAAATTTTTATTAAGAAGAAAAGAAAACCTTTTAAAATTGAGGGAAAATATACCAATAACAGTTTGTTAAGGATTTGTTTTTTTGTGAAGCTGCCTTCACTCGAGTGATCACTTCGAGCTGACTTGCTGGCTAACCATAAGCGTTACCTGGTAGGTAACCACCCATACAATCAGATTGTGAATCAGACTACGAATGCCGTGAATGTAATTACCCCGATCTACATGCTGTCAAATAAACAAACCACACGCCGTGGCACAATTTTAGGGGCTTCGCCTCTAGCGCTGACATCCGAGGTTCGATTCCCGTAAGGGAGTGAAGTGAGTGGGTGGTTACCTACCAGGTAATGCTTATGGTTGGCCAGCAAGTCAGGTAACATCAGCCACGGTGCCTTCAGTTGTGAGAAGCAGATCATAGAATGAATGAAAATAGTTTACTGTCAAATAATGCAAAGAGTACGCGACACGTCTTTCCCCCTTATTCTGGGCTCATCAGGCGTACACACTCACTGCACTCGCTTACGGTAATCGAACCTCGGATGTCAGCGCTAGAGGGGCTTCGCAGCGGTGAAGTATTGCTTTTAAATTTTAATTAAGAAGAAAAGAAAACCTTTTTAAATTAAGTCTTAAAAAGAGGTGTAAAGATATTGACAATAAGCTACGCAAACCCACCAAGACATGCAATCGTTTAAATCAAGGCACGAGTCGAAAAACACCATCCCATAATATTAGTTAACGATTAACACATTTCTATATGTATTGTAAGCATACAATACAACTGATAATAGGTGGCGCTTATTTATCTGGTATACTGACATTTTTGCGCGTTTAACGGCTGAAATCTAACGTGGTTTGTGCCCTTCAGAATGAAAAGAGTTTGCATTTACCTTTTTAATAAAAGGCGAGCTTTTAAGCCTGAGAAATCATCCCATAAATGCACACGCTTAATTGCACATGTTAATATGTATGCTTGCACAGTATTAAGAGACACTCAACAATTACACAGTATTAAAAGACAGTCAACAATTAACGTCATTTACCTTCGTTCCTGCGTTTGACTTGTGCTCTAAATCTCTTCCTCGTTTTCAGTTCACGTGATTACGTAGGAGGCGTAATACGTGATGACGCAATACGTGACTCCGCCTCCTCCATTACAGTATATTGACAAAAAACAGGTTCCAGTTATGACCATTATGCGTAGAATTTCGAAATGAAACCTGCCTAACTTTTGTAAGTAAGCTGTAAGGAATGAGCCTGCCAAATTTCAGCCTTCTACCTACACGGGACGTTGGAGAATTAGTGATGAGTGAGTCAGTCAAACAGGTTCCAGTTATGACCATTACGCGTAGAATTTCGAAATGAAACCTGCCTAACTTTTGTAAGTAAGCTGTAAGGAATGAGCCTGCCAAATTTCAGCCTTCTACCTACACTGGAAGTTGGAGAATTAGTGATGAGTCAGTCAGTCAGTCAGTGAGTCAGTGAGGGCTTTGCCTTTTATTAGTATATAGCAAAATACCCGCGCTTCGCAGCGGAGAAGTAGTGTGTTAAAGAGGTTATGAAAAAAAAAGGAAACATTTTAAAAATAACGTAACATGATTGTCAATGTAATTGTGTTGTCATTGTTATGAGTGTTGCTGTGTTTTATATATATAAAATACACACACACACATATAAACATATATATACATATACACATATATATACATATCTACATATATATATATACATATACACATCCACATATCAACATATATATATATACACATATATACACACACACACGCTTTATGGGTGATGATTGTTTTACTCTTTTTATCTTTATTTTATTTTATTGTAGAATCAACTCCTATCTGCGCACAGCAGGGCAGCCGTGGGCGGATGCGTATGGTGTATTCACTCCATGTTATCGTGCATTGCGCTGTCAGTGGTATTTTGATAAAAGAATTTGAACAACATATAAGAAGCGTATAAATTATTAAACAGTAAAACATTAACATTTAAGAAGTAAAGTTACATGAAGTACTACTGCAGTGCCTTCGGGTATACCTCATTTTTTGTTTGCCCATTACATGCTTAAATGTATACATTTTTTGGTGTACCTACCCGAGAACACGCGACATATAACCGAGCGTGGGAGAAGCATGGATTTTAAACACGCGTTGAGTTCATCTGCTGGTCTCCCTCGTGGAATAACTGGTAATGTTTGACTAAAATCTACAGCGAGTAAAACGACATTACCTCCTATTTTTTTTTTTTACGATCTCTGAGATCTTGCTTTTTTCGGTTCAAGGCTTCATAAGCTCTTTTATGTTGTATGGTGTACTTATCCCAAACCATCATCTTTGAATGTTGCAAGACTTTCGCCTTGTATGTAGATCGGGGTAATTACATTCATTGCATTCCTAGTCTGAATCACAATCTGATTGTATGGGTGGTTACCTGGCACTGTAGGGTTGCCACCCGTCCTTTAAAATACGGAATCGTGCCGCGTTTGAGAATGAAATTGCGCGTCCCGTTTTGAATCAATACTGGACGGGATTTATCCCGTATTTTTTTTATCATTTTTTTTTTAAAGCAGCGTCTCATGCAAATCATCCCACACGCATTTTATGAAGATGCCTCCTTTCCTACTTTGGATTGGGTAATACTTGATGTCATCGTTAGTTTGATTGGTGTTTTTAACTGTCCAGTGAGGAGGGCGTGTCTTTTAAGTACAGTCTGCAAAGTGTTGGCACTGAGATGTGGCATCAGCGCCATAGTTGAAGCCCCTAACGTTGCGGTCAGCAAGTCGGCTAACATCCGCCATGTGCCGTCTTTCAGTTGCGAGAAGCAGATCATAGAATGGTTGAAACTGTTGCCCCTAACGTTGCGCCACGGCGTGTGGTTCGTTTATACCTCGTGTCTTCTCATTAAACTTTTATCTCGCGAATATGTTATTGCAATCCGCAGCGGGAGCGTTTCTATAAACTTAATTGAAACTTACGTTTTACACCGTGCTTTGTTTCCCTTATGAACATGCTTGTACGCTTAACTCGCTCCGTTCTCAATTGTTTAATTAATTTTTTGCTGTTTGCGGCTGTTCCTCCATTTCCCCCTACTTCGTTCTTTTATCTCGCGAATATGTTATTGCAATCCTTAACGGGAGCGTTTCAATAAACTGATTGAAAATAGTTTTGCATTTACCTTTTTAGTAAAAGGCGAGCTTTTAAGCCTGACAAATCACCCCGTAAATGCACACGTTTAATTGGACATGTGTTAATATGTATGGTTACACAGTATTAAAAGACAGTGAACAACGTCAGTTACCTTTCTTCCCGCGTTTGATAAAAGGTGAGCTTTTAAGCCTGAGAAATCACCCCGTAAATGCACACGTTTAATTGCACATGTGTTAATATGTATGCTTACACAGTATTAAAAGACAGTCAAAAATTAACGTCATTTACCTTCGTTCCCGCGTGTGACTCGTGCTGTAAATGTCTTCCTTGTTTTTAGTTCACGTGATTACGTAGGAGGCGTGATGACGCGATACGTGACTCCGCCTCCTCCATTACAGTGTATGGACAAAAAATATGTTCCAGTTATGACCATTACGCTTTGAATTTCGAAATTAAACCTGCCTAACTTTTGTAAGTAAGCTGTAAGGAATGAGCCTGCCAAATTTCAGCCTTCCACCTACACGGGAAGTTGGAGAATTAGTGATGAGTGAGTCAGTGAGTCAGTCAGTCAGTCAGTGAGGGCTTTGCCTTTTATTATTATAGATATATATATGTATATATATATGTATATATATATATATATATATATATAAATAATATGTGTATGTATGTATGTGTGTATATGTATGTGTATACATATGTTGATATGTGTATATATATATATGTATATATGTGGATGTGTATATATATATGTATATGTAGATATGTGTATATGTAGATATGTATATATATGTATATATGTATATATATGTTTACATAACCTTTTTAACACACTACTTCTCCGCTGCGAAGCGCGGGTATTTTGCTAGTGGTTAAATAAAGTAGAAAATATGTCCTTAAATTATCATCATTATTTTTTGTGAAAATTTAAATGCAGTATTTGTTAAAATTTGAAGCAAATGTCTTTTGCTTCATGTTTCAGCTTATTTTAAATATTTTTGTCTAACATACTCATTCTTCGTTTGTATCATGTCATTAAAAAGCATGGTTTCTTTTGTGTGCCTTTAAATATAAGAACAATTTTGATGAGAACAGGCCATTGTACCTAATTTGTCAATCACTATTCTTTTTTTTTTTTCAAAATATCATGAATTCGGGTTTTCAAGGTCTCCAAAGTACAATTATCCACCACACTACTTGATGATTTTTTGTACATGATGCTTGCCTGGTCTCACTGTGTGTGTAGTCTGCATGTTCTACCTGGGCTTTCCACTAGGATCATCTTCTTACATTGAAATCATGTGGATAGGCAGAGATGTATAGAAACACTGATGTCTAAATTGCTGGATGTTTTAAGTATAAAATAGTTCATAAGCAGTGTTGACACTTGCATTTAATAAATACTTGTTAAATATGCCACTGGAGTGCCGCCAGAGAGTGGTTACAGTAATCCCTCACTTATCGCGGGAGATAGGTTCCAAGGCCGACCGCGATAACTGAATTTCCGCGAAATAGGGACACTATATTTATTTAATTATTTAACGTATATTTGGACATTTTTAAACCCTCCCTGTATTGTTTACAACCCACCATTTACTCTATTAAAAACAGGGACAACTGCTAAGCAATATGAAATCGGTAGATAAGTTTACACTTACTGTATAGCGAAGTACACGTAGCAGCTTGTAGGCGGTCATGACGTCGTCGACCTTGTTGCAAAGATTCCTAAAGCAGATTCCATCCAGACTACTGCCTTATCACGTCCACTTGCAACTCATTTTGCACCCTGGTTAAAGGACACTGCGGCCGTAGATCTTATATGCTTTTCCTCCTTTTTAAATAAAAAGAATCGATGTCCTGCAGCGGTGTAGCTGTTCCCTTCCTTCAACATATCCAAAACTTTTACCTTTTCTGCAATCATTTGCATCTTCTGTTGGTGCTTGGACACGGCCCCTGAAGCATTAGCACGTTAATGATGAATGAGTGAGATGAGACTTCCTGGTTAATGCAACACTCCGTTGCTGAGCCAATCAGCAGCACACAGGAACTTAACTGCGTGCTCTGATTGGGTAGCTTCTCAGCCATCCGCCAATAGCATCTCTTGTATGAAATCAACTGGGCAAACCAACTGAGGAAGCAAGTAAAAAGACCCATTGTCCGCAGAAACCCGCGAGGCAGCGAAAAATCTGCGTTATGTATTTAGATATGCTTACATATAAAATCCGCGAAGTCGTGAATCCGCGAAAAGTGAACAGCAAAGTAGTGAGGGATTACTGTATATGGTCAGGTTTGCAACTTATAATTTCACTGTACTCTATACATTTGGCAATACTACTACTATACCACCTATTTTAATACTTTGGAAATGTGCGTTTCCCAGTATACTGCAGTTTTATACATGAATGAGTGTAGTAGGTGTTTGCATAGTGATGCCACATCCATAAGTAAGTATTTGACTCCAGCGTGATGTTACATGGATAGGCTCCACCATTTTGTATTGTGTTCCATTAGTTAGCAAGTCTTTTTTTTAATTGGAGTAATCAAGAGATGTATTTTGGTTTATAAATCTGTTTTTTTTAAATTATTATTTATTTATTTATTTTGTTAGCAGTGCATCATTCCTGAAGTCAGCATTGCCCCTTGTGTTTTTACTTATGTTGAAATTTTTCACAATTTTGTTATTAATTTTGAAATTCATTTCAAAGACACAGAAATTTCACCAGTAAAATACTTCATTTTATAAAGTTGTGTTTTGAGGTGCCTTACAAAATAAAACATTAACTACAACAACATTTTTCTCTATAGCATATTTTCTTACTCTGGATATAGCTCAAAATGGTTTACAAGATGTCAAAGAAATAGTTACAAGAAAAAAGTAACAAATTAAAATTGTCTAAGAAAAATAACTAAATTACAAAAAATAAATGAATACACAAATAACATAGATCTATAATTAGTTGAAAGGTAGAGTCCTTTCATTTAATATTCTTTTTTAAGTTTGTAAAGATGAGTCTGATGATAGTCAGATGGCCAGGGAGGAAGTGGCGGTTTGGGGCGCTGAGGAATGGAATAATGCTAGTGTAATGGGGATGTACTTTTTGTTAGCAACACATTCTCGCCTGTGTCTGTCCTGCCACTTTCCCTCAAGTTTATGTGGTGACAAGGACACGCTTTACAGGTGGTCTTCCATATCCCAAGGTGCAATGTTGGCCTACTAGGCTTGTAGGCCTTCTAGGCTTTACAGAGACACGTGTACTTTAGCTGACCTTCCTCTTTCTTTTTTTTCTCCAGGTGTTAGTTGGTAGTTTTATTTTTGTTTTACGACCGTGTCCTTTTTAGCAAGGGTGTCCTTTACCTTCTCTTCTACCCTTGTTTCGTCTTTGGCTTAATGCAGATTTTTGATGCAGACATAGATGTTTATTTCCATTCCGTTATCTTTTAAGGACGTTGGGCTGCCATTAGGAGTGGTTTTAGGATCGCTTATGTGTACATTGTAAATCCTCAGAATATGAGGAATCAGAATACTCCAATGGCTGGAATTCTGCCTGATTGCAGAACTGGTCAGCATATACTTTACAATCATTTCTTAAATTGCATATTTAACATGTTTATATTTATTATTATTATTATTATTATAACTTAGTACAGGTTAAGTCCCATTATAGTGAATACTGAAGTAACTAAATTATCAGAATAACGAATACTTTTTTTGTGGACCCGGACAAACATTCATAGAACATCAGGTTAAATAAATCTCGTTTTAACGAAATGTAAATCTCAGTATAACAAATGTTTTTTTTGACCAAAAAGTGTCACTGAAGATAATAATGTTGATGCAAAAAATACTTAATGCCACTCCTACACTTTCCAAGCCGAGTCTCGGGTACTTTGCAAAAGGTTATCTTAAAGAGAGAGACAGACTGTTGCGAAATTTGGGCTGTGGTGGTGTTCAAGTTTCATACCGCTTCTCAGTTGAGAAAACGGTGTCAGTTTATGCTGAAAGAAAAATTAACAATCCTGGAAAATGTTTTCCGGAATGAAAAAAAATGACGTGGCGAACTCAATTTGGAATCGCCTTCATCTTCATTTTAACGTCTCGTTTTCATTCTGTATTTTCATACCTGTATTTCTATTAAAAAAATTTACATCTAACATCTCTTTTTCGTCTTGTGTTTATAACTGTTTTTCTATTTAAAAAATGCATCTAATGTCTCGTTTTCATTCTGTATTCATCCCTGTATTTCTACCAAAAAAATTAAATCTAAGATCTTGATTTCATTCTGTATTTGTACTAGCATTTCTATTTTAGAAAAAAAATTACATCTTAACATCTCATTTTCATTCTGTGTTCATACTTGGTTTCTATTGAAAAATGTTGCATCTAATGTCTCATTTTTAAATAAAATAATTTTTCCAGTTTAAGAAGCACTGTATTTTATATAGGTATTATCAAGCTTGGTTTACAGAGTTGCACAAGAGACAGGAAGATGAGTCCAGGTTTTCAAGGAAATGAAAGTTACTTTATTACAGTATAGAGAAGGCAGGTTCATTCTCATGACTGCATTCAGAACAGGAGCTGTTTGGAGCCGCGATACAGGCAATCATCTTGCTTTATCTCCTGTCTTCAGACTAGAAAAATATCAGCGGTGTGGCAGACACGGTCTGGAGAAGACAGATCAGGAGAGTGTGCGTAAGAGCAGATCAAAGCCCGGTGTTAAATATTGTACAACAAGTACGATACACGGTAACCCTGATCCTGCAGAGGGCATCCAACTACGTTGCCCTTGGTTTACTGTTTACTAGACGCAGCAGAGCAGCTATGGAGCTGTCCTTGCACCACTGCCATTAGAGATTGCGAATCACAGGTGACCCCGGTCACAGTACTATACGTATTTTCTCCATATTCATTATAACAAAATTTCTGTTGTGATGAAATGTTTTTATGGTTCCATGAGTTTCGTTACAACCAGATTCCATCTGTATTAATGTAAACCATTTGTGAAATTAGTGAAAATTATACAAAAACCACCAGCCCTTCAAAGTAGCCGTCATGTATGGACTTTTAATTAAACATTATTATTTACTTTTCAAAGCTAGTATTTTATTTGTAAAATAGAACTGCCCATCTATCAATTAACATACCCATTATGTTATATTTGTATATTATTTGCATTCACACATTTTGTGAATATATTTATTTGTAAAATGGTAAGTCAAATTTATACTAATTTACCTAATATGTATAGTAAACTTCTAGCTTTCCTTGGTATCATTTATTAAAAATGACAGGAGAGAATGGGAAGGTGGCATTTACAGCATTTGTTCCGTGTTGGTTCTCTCTTGCAATTAGAATAGAGAAACCATTATGTCCCGTGGCAATGAGAAGGAGCATCTCCAAATAGGAGTCGAACATTTTCCTCCTAAAAAGAATGAGCTGGTTTGTTTAGGTGGGTGAGCAGGAACATCTAGTGAAAGAGTTTGCATATTTTACCATTAGAGGTGAAAATAGAAGCACTCATGAGACTAATGAACGGATTTCTGGTGATTCAGTCATTCAGTATTCCTGTCTTCACTTGTGATCCTAAGCTCTGAGAAGCAAATAAACAATGAGATGTCAATACAGGTTCTTAATACAGTGCTCCTGCACTAGATTCTCTCCCCTTAATAGGGCAAAGAGTTGGACATTATGAGATGACCTTGAAGTTATTTTCATTAAAACAAGTTGGGAAAGTTCTACAGAATGCCCATTGGGAGAATTTTAAGAGAAGTTTGCCAGGATGAGACCTGAAATTCACTGGAAAGGGGTTTATCTCTCTCCAGGTAGAATTGTAGACTGTTTCAGTTGTTAGTGAAACTTTTAACTCCTCTGCTTAACTGCTGTCACTAATTCCCACACTGCGATAATCACATGGAAAATGACAGAGTGCATTTGTTTTAAAATTACAGAAAGTTAAACCCTAAGATATGAACATGTAATTAAAAGGATACATTATGAGGTACAGATATATCTTGCTTTAAAATCTCTATAGTGTTTAAAATCAGGGTAGTTCATCCAGTTCATTACAAAGATTTAAAATATGTCTCATTTGTTTCCCTTCTAATTTCAGTGAATTATTTCTTTCATATTAGCTGAAGCAGCTATCTTTGATTTTGACTGATTTCCCCAAGTTGTTTTTTATCTAGCTAGTTTTAGATTTGTTTGGCATACCATGCATTGCGTCTTATTAGCGTCTAAATATGTATATCCCATTCTTTTCCATATTTTCAGTGTATTAGTTACTCACAATGATACAGTAAAAATATCAGATTTTGGAACCTCAAAAGAGCTTAGTGACAAGAGCACCAAGATGTCATTTGCTGGGACTGTGGCGTGGATGGCCCCAGAGGTTATTCGTAATGAGCCTGTTTCTGAGAAGGTGGATATTTGGTAAGTCTTTTGGACTCCGATATTTTTGTTTTTGTGCTGCAGAACTCTTTTAATGGTTCTGTTATATTTTACCTGTGTTGCTGCTAACATATCTACATTTGTGCAATATGTTCAACTGCTGAAGTCATATTAGAAAGTGCAGTGGTCAGATTCCTAACAGTTCTTGATTGTGCTTTTTTTTTTTTGTTTTGGTTACCAAATCGATGTAATAAAAACTTTGTTTCAGGTATTACTTTTTTTAATTATTAAAAAATATGAAACTATTCTTTCATTAATGCAGTTTTATCTTTGATTCCAGTTTCTGTAATCATCATCCTTTCTTTCTGGTCAAGAATATTTAGTGTTTAAATAAAACATAAGTAGTACACAGATGATTTCATTTATATATTTAAATCTGCGTCCTACTAATAACTTTTCCTACTTCTTATGCATATTGTAGGTCTTTTGGTGTTGTTCTATGGGAGTTATTGACTGGAGAAATTCCATATAAAGATGTAGACTCTTCTGCTATTATCTGGGGAGTTGGAAGTAACAGTCTGCATCTTCCTGTACCCTCTACTTGCCCCGATGGCTTCAAAATTTTAATGAAACAGACTTGGTAAGGAACAGTTTGTCTTTAAAAATAAATTCTCAAAGTGATCATAGTTGGCCATCATAACTAGACTTGTGAATGATCAAATGACAAGATTGCCCATTTAACATCCTTCTCCAGTTAATACTGTAGTTACTGTGTCTCTGGAAATAAATCATTTGTGTAATATTGTTCAGTATAATTTGGCACTATATTGTTTAGACTGTGAGGTGACAGTACATTAGTATTGGAATTACTTGATACAGGAGAATTTAATAATAATAAAGATAGAATTAATTGATTTTAGTATACACTAATAATAATGGCAGAGCATGATTTATATTTGAATATGTTCTCGAAATATATTCTTAAATGGGATAATGCATAGCATTATTATTACTGTAGTATGCTAGGATAACTTTGCATCAGTGCTGTTACCAGAATTAAATTATATTCATTATGTTAAAAGTAGCTACTCAGTGAAGATACTCATCCAAAAAAGTACTACTAAAATAAAGGAGCCTATTACATTACAATAATTTGGTGACAATGATAGTCATTTTCCTAAATTTAATATTACAGGCAAGGCAAGCCTCGGAACAGACCATCCTTTCGGCAGATTCTGCTTCATCTTGACATAGCATCAGCTGATGTGCTTGCTACACCTCAGGAAACCTACTTCAAATCTCAGGTGTTGTCGTTGTTACTTTTTCAGGCTATATTCTTGTGTTTTCATTTGTTAATCTGTGTATTATATATTAAGATTCATAACACATGTATTTCTAGTGGTCCTTTTGTCAAGGGAAGGTTTAGGTTATTACATTTGTAAGATCTCAGACAAAGGAACCTGACCTTCAATTTCTTTCAGAAAGAAGATAGGAAACCTTACATTATTAAATGTTTTATGCCATGTGCACAATGACAGAACACTCAGATACCTTGTATTCAGAAGCATGGCAGTCCTTCAAGAGCTAGTCTGGACCATTTGCTAATAAAATGGTAGTTGCTGCTTACTTGCTTGTATATAGGAAGCATGCACATAGCCACAGCATGACCATTCAGCCTCTTGCTCTCTTTGAAATTTTGCTCCACAAAATTTCATCGGTAATGTTAATTAAAAATTGTGTTTGGAGTCAGAATATCAGAATAGCTAGATAGGTGCTTATGTTTCATAGGGTTTTCTCTCCTGTTATGCCATATCCTAGTGAATGCCAAGTTAATTGATGAATGTGAATTTGCCCATAAATGTCAAATTCTGATAGGATAGCCTCTGAACTTTTGAGATGAGGAATGTTAAAATGAAGGATGAATGTTGCAGAGTGTAACAGAGCTATGTTTATGTGTTTAGAACTCATAATGGTGTTAAAACAGTGATTTCTGTATGTTGATATCTGTATTCATCTTATACTGCTCTTTAAAAGAGGAATTGGAAACAGCCTCTGTAGTTGTACCTGTTCTTAAAAAAAAAAAAAAAAAAAAAAAAAAGGTATGGAAGAGAAAATACATAAATTGGGGGAGGATTTTTTGAATTGGAAGAAGGAGAATTGAGAGAGCTCGAAAGTTTGCATCAAAGCCGTAAAAGATTTATTCCAACACTATTATACTTTTCCTTTGAAGGTTACTTTAATTTGGAGAGGAACATTTACTTTCACTATAGTGGACAAAAATGGAAGTATATATAGAGTAGGGTAAAAGTCTGAGTTGTAGCATACATGTCTTTTGGGATCCATCTTTGAATAAGCTTGTGATTCTCTAAAGAATTCTGAATTCAGCCGGTATTATGCATGTAGTGGTTTATCTTAAATTTGATTTGTAAAAACTAAACCCCAAAAATACTAGTGGTAGATGTATTAAATTAATAAACTCTACTCGTATAAGTGAACTAGAATTAAGGAACACACTAATTATTTTGAGGCACCTGAACTATCATGAGATACACTGAACCCATTTACTATAATACAAAAGAATTGTATCTCTTTCTGTCTGTTAGTCATATGTTTTAAAATTGCATTGCTTATTTACGTGATCTTACCTAGTCTATTGAAGTATGTGGCGTGCTACTGTGAAGACTTTCGCCTAATGTGATATACCTAATGACTAAGACTAGCTACTCTGTGGCTGGCTATGATAAAAATAATGATTTTCTTGTTAGCTGGAGGTGAGGGCTGTGTATGCAAGAGAGCTGACAACCGGTGAATGCTCATCTGGAATTACAATGTATAGAATGTAGCGATGAGGAGCAAGGAAAAAGCCTTTTTGGAAACTCACAAATAGAAGAGAAGCTTGTCTGTTTGATGTCTTGTGTTTTATGTACTCAAATAGAAAAAAAAGAAATTAAAGGGCAGAGACTACAGCTGAACACCTCACAGCTATTAATCCTTTCCACAGCGCCAGCTGTGTTATGTAGCACAGAATCAGAAGAGAAAGTCATCTTTCTGATGTCTCATTTTACATACCATAACAGAATGGAAAAAAGAAATAAAGGGCAGAGATTGCTGCTTAACTCACTGCAGCTGTTAACCCTTCATACAACACCAGCTCCATCAGGCAACATGCTATTGGTGGACAGTAGTGCTGGGCGGTATGACCAAAATTCTATATCACGATATTTTTCAAAATTATACCGGTTTCACTGTATTGGACGGTATTTTTCCCCCATGCATGAGTGGATGTTAACCATATTTTCCACTACAATTACTGGCTAAGAATAACCAATTCCACTGTCATGAGAATTGTACATTGTACAAAAAAACATTTTAATGTGTACACAAGTATTAATACAAGTTTGCATGGCCCCATAAAGTGATAGTTTTCAAGGGGGTGGCACTAATAAAGAGAAGGAATCACATTGCATGACAGATGCAGTCAAAATATAGAACCTTTTTATTAAACAATGCTTGCAAACAACTTAAACTAAAATTTTGACAACATATTTTCAACCATCCAAAGAGGCATTTAGACTTACTAAAATTTAATCCAGAGGTGCTTGTCAAAAGTTGTATTGCACTGAACATGTCTTAGAAAAGGAATAAATAGTAAATATTTTTTGTAAACCAACTACACTTTGTTAATGTTTACAATCTCTGTCCACTGACACGTTAAAGTGACTTTTTAAACAACTTTACCATCATTAAACTGCATAATATTTAAACTAATGAATAATAACAATACAATAAATAGTGAAACTTCCAGTAATACTATTACTTCCAAGACTTCAAGCCTAGGTGCATTACACAGTATTCACCAAATAAAAATAAAATAAAATAAAACAAGTGCAACTTGGTGATGACATCTTTACCAACTGAACCATCATTAAGGCAAACTGCATTAATATGGATATACATAAATAATAAAACTGCAACTTGCATTTATAATGCTATTTGTAGTATAGCCCTACAGAATCGTATTAGGGCCACGGTGAAGAAAAAAAAAACTATATGTCGAGATCAAAGTCGACATTTCCACTTTATTCTTGTAGTTTATTTTGTCATTAAAGTAGAATGTCGTAAACTAAACTTCATCCTAAAATCAATGTTTAAGTCACTAGATTTTCTCAAACCCCGTCATAAGTTATGTAGCACATTAAATGCTTTGTGTTAAGTGTTCCCCGACCCAGTTGTTAATGGATACACTCTTCTTAAACTGACTTCCTCTTGCACTAAGAGGCAGTGATCACCGCACAGAATACATTCACTTCATGATATTCCTGCTCTCTGAAAATGTAGAATGCTAAAATAATTTTTCATGATGAAATGCATTAAAACAGGTATTAAACATGCACGGTAGTGTGGCGGTAGTGCTGCTCCCTTGCAGTAAGGGGTCCCCAGGTGTACGTTCAGTGTAGAGAACTTTATGGCAGGTGTGACGAGGTTCCAAAAAACTGGATGTATTAATGGGTATCACACAGGTTTAACTTAAATATTGTTTAAATGTTGGGTTCGTAATCTGGTGGTCAAAGACACAAACACAGAATTCAATGGATGTTCTTCTGAATGGGCTTTCTTTATTGCATGCGTGCTGTCTCTTTCTGACGTATTAAACCCCCAGTTCCTATCCTTCCTTTTTCATAACCAATCGCCACACGATAAACGTCCTTGTGAAATTAAAACTAGCTATAAACTTAGACCACTGAGTGTTCAGAACTTTAAAAAAAAATCTTCGTTATACATGTTTAATTATGCCGTCCATTCAGGGTTGCGCCCATCCCAGCAAGCATTGTGTGCAAGGCAGGAGGAAATCCTGTGGCGCCAGCACATCGCAGGGTGAATATGAGCAATACATACACTAGCAGGTTTAATATAGCATAACAAAACCAGCCATTCTACATTACTTTGAAAGGAAACTGAAGCACGCTAAGTAAGCCCACCAGAAAAACATGCAAATTCAAAGCAAGGAACACCCGGGACCCTATTGCTGCAAGGCAGCAGTTCAACCTCCACGCCACCGTGCCCCCACATGAATACATGCTTTAATGCATTTCATCATGAAAATTATATCAAGTATTTATCTTAGCATTCTAAATGTTCAGGGAGCAGGAATATCATGAAATTAATGTATTCTGTGTGCTGCCTGCGCCTCCTTTTAGTGCAAGAGGAAGTCAGTTTAACATGGCTCGGGGAACATGACACAAAGCATTTAATGTGCTACATAACTTATGATTGGGTTTGAGAAAATCTAGTAAATTAAATATTCATTTTAAGATGTTTATTTTACGATGTTCTACTTTAATAACAAATTCCGAGAATAAAGTCAACGTGTTGACTTCAATCTCGACAAAGTAGAAATGTCGACTTTATTCTTGTCATAAGCGTCGAGATTAAAATGGAAATGTCGAGAATAAAGTCAATATGTCGTCACACTATTACATAGTACCCAGGTACATTACACAGTATTGAAAAAAAATACAACTTGGCTTGCAGTATTATCCAGTAGTATAGAAACAGTATTCATACATTTGAACATAATGGTCCACATCCGACCTTTTAAATCCAAAGTATCTCCAGACAACAGATGTGACTCCTTTTTCCAGCAAAAGTTCTTCTGTATCATCATGTTCAACTTTATCGTCTGCTACAGCTTCAGTTTCAGAATGTTCTCTGTCCATTTTCACCATGCAATACCTCTACTAACGCATGTACTCCGGTGTATGCTTGTTTAGCGGTGTAGCATTGAAAAAGAGCCCCCGTACAACACCTCTGTGGCATGTGTTTAGTGGTGTAGCAGTGAAAAAGGTCCCCCTTAAACAGTTTCCCGCAGCACCACGTTCCGAATGTTGTTTAGGCAATTTAAACCGGTTTTGCGGTATAAGAAAAATATATATCATAACAAAAATAAAAAACAGTTTTCGGTATGAACCGGTATACCACCCAGCACTAGTGGACAGAAAAAGGGGTGAGCATGATTGCACTAGAAGATTGGCACTCAGTTGAAAAATGTGACACAGACTGTGATTTATTTTATTTATTTATTTTTTTTGGCATGTAATCTGACATGGTGCAGCGACTGCGATTGACGAATCTAATTGGTAATGTGACGTCAGCTTTGCTCTGGCACTTTTTTCCATCTGCCCTGAGATGATTCTTCACACTAGTACTCTAAACTTACAATAACTATTATACAATAGAAAGGTTTTCCTTACAGAACAACACATACTTTTCTGTTGCATAGCATACAGAAACTGATTTGCCTGATTTCATTACTTTATCACATTATTAAAGTTCCATTAAAGTTCATATAATTATATTCATAAGTAAAAAAAAATTCTAAGACTTAAATGTATAGTGATTTAAAAAAGAGTTTTCTTTTCATTCTTGTAGGCGGAGTGGAGAGAAGAAGTAAAAAAGCACTTTGAAAAGATCAAGAGTGAGGGCACTTGCATACACCGCTTAGATGAAGAACTGATTCGACGAAGAAGAGATGAGCTAAGGTATAGTATGTGGACTATTCCTGTTTAACACTCCTTTGTTAGTCATAAGACTACAGTTTTTATGACAGGATGCGTTATAGTCATAAGAACATTTTCAAAATGGTATGGTTAAACTAATAAGAAAAAAATCAATCATAACTGTAAATGCTTACAGAAGAAAAGTTAGTGTATTCAAATATTTTGATTACCTTCATAATATTAAGGAAGCTTGTGGACAAGTCAGGTCAGGTTGGGGAGCATACTGTACATGGGTACAGGGGGTTGCCGCACCCACCACTTGGTGAAACAGGTCAAGATCCCGGTTGGCAACCCCCCAGGCAGACAAGTGGTTTAGTCTCACCCTCCAGAAATGACCATCTATCTGCCGCAGTTAGGTGTTTAATGGGCATCCCCTTGGCCTGGTCCAGTCTCTTGGGTCCTCAGCAATAAGAGTCCTGCGAGCCAGATCACATTCAGGGAATCACGCCACATGGCTGGATTGCCATAATTGAGGCTTCATCACAATGCAGGTAATGTGCCTCATTTGGTACTCCATGAGCAAAGCAACGGTACCCAAGGATTATCCAAAGAGAGATAATACTGAAGGAGTCCAGTCTTTATCTCAGATCACTGGATAGGCTTGTAGACTAACGTGTAATTTAAAAGGATAAAAAAATAGTCTGTTTTGCATAAGGGAAGCTGACAGTTCCCCTCATTTGTAACAGTGTATGAAAATAGACCAATAATAAAATGTATGTAGTTAATTGATTTTCATAGAATATGTCCAAAAATGGTTAAACCTAGATTTTTTTTAAGACCCAAGATGCAATTATGTACAGTGGCAAGAAAAAGTATGTGAATCCTTTGGAGTTGCCTACTTTTCTACATTAATTTGTCACAAATATAGACATACAATATGCTTACACTAGTAACATCCAAACAGTTATAAAGTTTCATGTCTTTACTGAACAAACCCATCAAACCTTTGAAATGTGCTGTTGAAAATGTTAAGTGAACACTTGGGCTAAATATCTGGTCAGACCTCCTTTAGTAGCAGTAGTGGATCAGAACTACACAACATTCAGGAGAAATTTTTGACCATTCTTTGTTACAGAACAAAGTTCAGCTCACTCTTATCCTTACAATTCTGGTATTAATAGCTTTCTTGAGGTCATTTCACAGCATCTGTATTGGGTTAAGGTCTGGGTTCTAACCACCATTTCAAAAAACAGAATTTATTTTTTTTGAAGAAATAGTGTAACAAGTTTATATTTTGCTGCATATTCTTTCTGAACAATTCAGCTTTTGTTCCATCAATCCCCCCAAAAAAACATTTTCCTAATGGCATTGTAGAGTGCCAAGATGGTCTTCAGAATACTTACTGAATACAGTAATGTGTCTTTGGAAAGCAGTGGCTTCCTCCGTGGTATCCTGCAATGGATACCATGCCTGTTCAGTGTTTTGTGTTGTGGACTCTTGAACAGAGATGTTAATGTATTCCAATCATTCCTTCAAGTCTTTAGCTGTTGTTCTGGAGTTATTTTTTTCTTTTTTGAGCATTCTTCACTATGGCTTTCAAGTCATGTTGGCTGTGCACCCACTTTTAGGGAAATTATGTATTGTCTCTGTTTATACACAGTTTACCTAACTGTGGACTGACGAATATCTAAACTCTTGGAAACTACTTTGTAACCCTTTCCACATTTAAGCAAATCAACAAATTTGGTCCTAGATCTGAGATGTTTTTTTTTCTTTTGGTGAGGTATGCTTCATAACAGCAAATGCTTTTTGTCAGTAGCAAACTCGAGAATGTTAAATCTCATTTTATAGGTCAAAGTATCTCAACACCACACCTCCAAATTCATTTCATTGATTGAACTCCATGTGTTAAAACTTCTTAGACCTGAACTTTGGTTGAAGTTATCACTGTAGGGTTCACATAAGGTTTCCAGTCTACACTTCTGAATTTTTGAATGATGTAGTATGTAAATAAAATAAAATTTTATAAAATAAAATGTTATATATTCCAATATGTAGTAGATCTCTCCAATAATTTGTACATTATTAGTTAAAAGTTAATTGTAACTTATATGAAGATTAGACCACTTTTTAAGATTAAACTTACATACATAAATATGGTTATTTCCACTATAATTACTGGATACCTTTTTAATGTAAAATAGAAAGCACCATTCTCTGTTAAGAAACTTCATATAAAAGTTTACTCTCCTGTTTAGATATCCTTGTTGAAGAACCTATTTTAAAATGACAGCTGACTTCCACCTTAATTTTGACCTCCATAATTTTAAAGACTTGTATTGTGTTGCTTCTTATTTTAATTTTGGTTAGCATTAAGAAATTTTAATTCTTCATCATAGCTTATACAATACCGTGCCAGAATCAGGCTATTTAACACTATTGCTAGTGATGTTATGTCCTACTTTTAATTTAGATCCCAAAACAACATACAGTATTTCAAATGCCACCTCACAATTGCTCTATATAGCTTAAGCATAAACTCTTTAAGGGAATAAGCAGAATTATTTGAGGTCAATTTTATTTATACACCAATATACAGTCAAGCCAAGTTTAGTGTCAATTCCGTATATTCCCGGTTTGTCCTTGCTTCATCTCTCTCTGAAGCCCAATTACCTACCTATATTTTTTCATTTTATTTTCAAAGGTTAGTACTGTACCATATTGTTCACAAGTGTCTTCAAACAAATTTGCTTTTGATGAGACTGCTGATTCAGGTTACAGAAAACACAAGCAGTTATGATCAAACCTTTTGGGAGAGATTCTTTATTTTTAATTCATTTTTGTGGTGAAATGCACCTTATTGCAAGATGTTCAGTGCTTACTAATTCATAGATTGCCTGCTTTGTAGTAGATCTCTAATAGCATTATGTTGATTCACTTCATACATTCCATTTTACAGAGATTCAAAGTGACTCTGCAATTATGACAGACTTCAGGCTCATGGCTGAAGTCTTTAATTAACCTGTTTTCCCATCTAAGGCAGTGAGTGTTATATATGTCCAGAAGGGAAGACAGCTGGTTACTGGTAATGTTCTGTGCTGCATTCACCTCCATTTGTAGTAGTGCTTTAAAATGTCAAACAGGTGTCATACAAAGATGTGAATCAACCAATAGAAGCATTAAGCAGAAGATAGGATCCAAACCAGGACAGTCCTTATCCCATCATGTGAGTCATGCACAGCCCCTGCACTCGCTTATTTGGGCCGCATGCATGTCTTGGTCAGAGAAATCTGGAGTATGTGGAGAAACAAGCCTATCTGTAGCTTTTGTTCTGCAAATTAGTTCTCAATATCACCAACACTTTGCAGTTTCATTGCTTATTTTGGTATTTTTCTCCCTGGCTTTATACAGGCATGCTCTAGATATTCGAGAACACTATGAGAGGAAACTGGAAAGAGCAAACAATCTGTACATGGAGTTGAGTGCAATCATGCTACAGCTGGAGGTGCGAGAGAAGGAGCTTATCAAGTATGTGTATTTGCCATATTTGATCTTTGGATTTTAATACATTTAAGTTTCACCTGTGCTTTGCAACAGCTGATTAATTGTATCTCTTTGTAAAATTTTGATGTGACAGTGGAAATTGCAATAATTAGACAGCAAGATTCAATATAACAAGAAAATAAGTACAGTCATAATTGCAATAAGGTTTAAATGTATAAATTGAATTATGTACAGTACCAGAAGCTTTCAGTTAGATATTTTTTCAACAACATAGCCTTCATTCTTCAAACTTAATATATTGCTTTTCTAAGGTTGGAATTTTTATCTGGATGATGATAGTTTGATTTAAAAGCTTGCTTTTACGAATGAGATTTGAGTTGTTCAGTGCTTTTCATTTCCCTGACAGAAGAGAGCAGGCTGTGGAAAAGAAGTACCCAGGAACTTATAAGCGTCATCTTGTGAGACCAATTGTTCGACCTAACACTGTAGAAAAGCTTATCAAAAAGAAAGGCAGCAACATCACTTACAAGACAGGAGTACAGGCCAAGCGGTAAGAGTATAGTCCAAAAATGTATTTAATAACAGTTATCAGAACCAAAGTAAATGTATGTCCTGTATGCTTTTCATAAATACTGATGACAAGCAGAGCCACTTGTAATACCCATAATTTCTGTTTTGTTTCATTAGCACCCTGTCCCAAACTGTCATTTAAAGCTACAGTACCTGGATTATTTTCAGTTTAGAACACCCCCATTTTAAAATGATCCTGTTTTTACTTTATTTTAAGAAGTATCCCATAACATGTTTAAATAGGTCTTCACATGTATGACATTGTGTCTCTACTGTTTCTTTCAAATCTATTTGCATGCTTAGTATTTTTTTAATAAATATGTTTTCAGTTACACTTCCTAGAATTTTTGTATCTGGATTTGTCAGAACAGCACTACAGTATGGTTTGCAGAAAATGTTTTTCAACAACAGTATTTTTTTCCTGTTAGCACAACCTAAACATGGGAGATTTGTCCTTAGTGGAATAAAATAAAAGTCATCTTAATTTTTGTTATTTACTTGCTGTGTTACCCAGTTTTGCCTGGGATTTTTTTTTCTTTTAATAAAGAAAGGGTTAATATTATTGGCAGGCAGTGTGCTTGGACTTCAAACTCTGATGTAGTTGGTTCAAACCCGCTACTGACTCTGTGACCATGAGTAGCATAATTCACCTGCCTGTACTCCAACTGGAAAAACAAAAGAAATGTAACCATCCTATCTTAAACACTGTAAGTTGCCTTGAATAAAGGCATTAGTCTAATAATAAGTAATAATATTGCATCACTGGAGTTGCTTAATCTTGAATGTGATATAGTTGTCCATGAGGAAAACATTACTGTATTAGATTAGTTGCTGCTTTTTTTTCTGCTTTTCCTAGCGACTAGCCCTTTTTAAGGATTATTGCCGTAGTATAATCACTGATTATTGCAAAGCACAGTTATATAAGAAAGTGTATTCTTTTAAACTGGAAAGGGTAATTGGTAGAAATAATGTGAAATTTAAATATATATTATTAGATGTTTATGATTTGTGTTTACACCATTCATTCAAGTACAATATTTTCATGTTTTTTATCAGTTGTATATACAGAAGTTCCCTGCGAAGTCGCGGTTCTGAGTTCGCGGCATCAGTCATTCGCGGAATAATTGTTAGCGGAAACCGCAAATATCCTCCTTAATTTTTATGGCTTTTTTCTTGGCAATACTGTACTGTAGAGAGAGCAGGAAGCAGCTGTAGAGAAAACCGTGACTTGCGATGGTGAAAGTAGCCAGCAGAATTTGAAACTGCAACTCCTAGCAATCCCTGCAGTGGCTCTGATTGGTCTTCTGCTGAGGGTGCTGGGGCTGTTGAGGTCAAATGATGTCAGCGTGGCTTATAAAATTGGGGCTCGTGACCAAAAGCAAAAAAAAAAAAGTTTTTGCAATTTGTGTTTCAAGTTCCTGTCTGTCTGCCTTCTGTTGGGTTACCTGCACTTATTCATTTTGTCCTGGATCGTTTCGTGCGTCTGGATTGTCTGCCGTCTGCCTGTGTACATGAGGACTGTAAGTGGATTCATGGCAATCCTGCCAAGAAAGGAGCGCTCCTGAACCCATCTTCACCATTTCAGGAACTACTGGTAGGACTATCTGTACATTCCCATTCAGCATGTGGATTTCTGGACTATCTACTTTCATGTGTTGCCCTTTTTCATGATTTACTGTGTGTGTTTTGTTTGTGCTTTGTTTTATTTAATGTGTAATCGCCGTAAGGGGAACAGGGGTAGTATTGTTGTTTTCTTATTTCATTTGTTTTTATTAATTCTTTATTTGCTGTTTGACTACCGGTTTAATTTGTTTTTGTCTCTGTTTGTGAGTGCGCACAGGTCGAGTCAAGGCTGAATATGTCCCTGAAATCTCCACCATAAAAATAAATAAATCACTGTCTTCTCGATTGTGGCTTCTCGCGTGACGCTACACTTACTTAAAAGCCTGAACACTGCCTGCCCTTTTTGGCTTATTGCTTTGTTTCTCTCTCCTCCCCCAGACATTCTCTGCTCCTGTTGGGGGTTTGTGCTCCCCTATGATTTTTGTCTATTGTTTAATCGATAAGTAACTGCATACTGAGCTCCTTTTACTTCTGAAAGAGACATGTTTGTTTGAATAAAGTTCCTGTCTGGACAATCTCCTGTGTTTCTGTGCAATTCTGTGCCCCAAGTGTTGCACTTTGTACATATTGTTCCAGTAGTTTTTAAAATAGTTTTTACAGTTCATTAGCAGTGTGTAAAATGATAGTGTTGCAGTAATTGTGATGCTGTTTGCATGAAAAAAGTGTTCCATTAAAATTTCACTTTTTCTTTGTTAATTGTGACGTTTACTTAAAGTGCAGCAAAAAAGTATTTGCCGTCCAGGGATGCATTAACCCCACGTATGTGGCAGTTTAAGGGTTAAAGCCCCAAGATGCTGCCGAAACGAGTTGCACCGTCTAAGGCTTCTGGCAATGAAAACGTGCTTGCATGAATTACAGTACATATAGCGGTAACATCGGTATTTTACATTCTAGCACTGCCGGAGACATAGCAGTACAGTATACAGGTTTACTTTTGCATTTTTTATTTTTAGGTAATGTATTAAGATGAGTTTGAAATTACATCAAAGTATTTTGGTGGCATATTCATGGTTTAAACTATGAAAATAGGCATTTTTTTTTAACCACATCCAAAATTTGTGGTTTTTCACAATTCGCAGGTGCTCTAGGAATGTAACCCCTGCAAATTTTGGGGGTGTACTGTAGTCCCTCTTCAAAGTCCATAGATGTGAATGTATATTGTCATGTTTGGGGGCTTCTGAGTTGCACAAAAGGACAGCCAGGAGAGAAGTGGGTAAAGACACTTTTATTCTAGCATTTGAAGGAACAGTATTGGAGCTTTATTCAAATGCACAGCAAACTTGACAACTTTTCAAGTGTTTGCTCCAGGGGCTGTACCTTCAGATTAAAAGAACTCTAAGGCCGGGTTTATACTTTATGTGACGCATGCACTTGCGGTCACTACTATTTATACTTGCTCGCATACTTAATGTAAATCTGCCAGATTCCACCAGGTGGCAGTGAGAGATTTCTTCACAGTGAGAAAACAAAGTTCGGCTTCGCTGTATTATGAATTACCCGAAACATTCATTACATTCAGGACACCTTGCCACAGTATCTCTAAAAAGGATGTTTAATGATTACATCTATCAATCCAGGGGATGTACCCATTCCAGCAAGCATTGGGCGCAAGGCAGAAACAATCCCTGGACAGGACATCAGCTCATCGCAAGGTGAATACAAGCACATACATACACTAGTGTCATTTTAGCATCCCCAGATCCCCAAACCTGCATGTACTTGGAAGGAAACCAGAGTACACTGTGGAAAACATGCAAACTCTAGGCAGCGAACACCAGGGATATGACTCCCTGCAAGGCCTGCCACAGTGCCGCACCCACATGTGTAATTATTAGCAGTATTCATTATTTAAATGAAGTTAATGATTTACCTGTAAAATGTAATTTACGTACTTGCATTTCGACCCTCTGCAGTTGGCATACCAGGAGAAGGTGGGAGCAGAGGATGCCATCATCTTCATGCTACACCGATCCCTCTCCCACTTGGACAGAGGCAGTGGTGCAGTAAGAATTATGTTTCTGGACTTCTCTAGCGCCTTCAACACCATCCAACCTCTGCTCCTTAGGGACAAGCTGACAGAGATGGGAGTAGATTCATACCTGGTGGCATGGACCGTGGACTGTCTTACAGACAGACCTCAGTATGTGCGTCTCGGGAACTGCAGGTCTGACATTGTGGTCAGCAACACAGGAGCGCCGCAGGGGACTATACT
>NC_041401.2:135515978-135538478 GCF_900747795.2 Erpetoichthys calabaricus | reverse complement strand
GTAGATAAATGCATATTACTTGTATTGTGGTATTTGTGCCGGACACCACTTAATCATGAAGTACTTAATCATTAAAATGTTCAGTAGAATTACTAAAAAGTAATAAGTAAGAAAACAGGAAATAAAATGACACCACTATACACTGAAAGACTCACATAGAGAAAAATTAAGTATACATCTAAGTCCGATAGACATCACCCATTTGAAGATTAGTCTGGAGGTGTTATACAGTAGGTACTACATCATTTTAAAAACATTTTGAAGTAGAATATTTTGTTTATGTGAGAGACATTATTAAAAGGTGCAAAAGAATTATAGACACCTTGTTTCAAATTACTTTTAGTCAGTGCTCAAAACTAATTAGTGTCAGTTTACCAGCAACCTAGTGACGCTTCTACCAAAAATGTGGAAATGATGCAGAAGACTTTAAGGAAGAAAGCTGTTATTTGTTGCCGTTATAATCGACCATTCTGCCTTTTTTAAATCTGTGCTATATTTAAGTTACACTTAGAGATCTGCATATTGATTTTCATTTGCATGTGTTGAACTATAACACTCTAATCTTCTAGTGACACACTTAGTTTTTATGTATAAATTAGAAGCTTTACTGTAAGCAACATCTTTTTGACTTTCCTCATCTTTCATTTAGATCAATCCCAAAGTGATACTGGTTAGTCTGGATGAGGAGTTGGACAGAAACACCAGACTATATAAAAATTATAGGAATTTACCCCTAAATAATCTAGGAGATCAATGGGAAAGGGACCTCTTTATTACAATTTCAGAAAAGAAATGCAATTTAACTGTTCATAAAATGTGGCTCCCATGTGCCTGTATGCACTACTGACAGTGTCTGGGCATGCTTCTGATGAGGTGGCAAATGGTGTCCTTCAGGATCTCCTCCTAGACCTCGATCAGGGCATCAATGAGCTCCTGGACTCTGTGGTGCTACTAGTTGGTATCAGATGCACCGATACATAATATCCCGGATATTCGTTAGGCCACATGTTCCTTCAGTGCTCTACACTAAACACATTTTGGGCAAAAATATTAGTATACAGTGGAACCTTGGGTCACAACCGTAATTCATTCCAAAACTCTGGTCGCATCCCGATTTGGTCGTGACCCGAAGTAATTTCCCCCATAAGATTGTATGTAAATACAATTAATCCATTCCAGACCATACGAGCTGTATGTAAATATATTTTTTAAAAGATTTTTAAGCACAAAAATAGTTAATTATACCATAGAATGCACAGTGTAATAGTAAACTAAATGTTTACTTACTTCTTCTGTAATGTTTACTTCTTCTGCTTGGGCATGCTCTTGCTCGCTCACGCTTTCTCTCTCTCTCGCTCGCTGCACAGGGAATGCACAGGGAGAGACTGAACATGTGCAGAAATCATCTGCGCATACAAACCGGAAGGGAAACTGGCTTGTTCGTCACCCGAGTGTGTGGTCGTGATGCAAAAGTTTGGCGAACTTTTTGGTAGTAACCCGATTTATATGTGGTTCGTGACCTGAGGTTCCACTGTATCTCTCTGATAGGCTTGGATTAAAATAACTCCAAACAAATTACCAGCAATATTAAGAGTAATACCAGATGGGATAAAAGTGTGCTTTGAAAAAATCAGCTCTGATATCCTATACCACAAGATGTGGCCAAAGACTTATTCTGCTTAACTGGAAGAATCCTAACTCGCTACCTGTAACACAGTGGGAAGTAATGTTATGTTTAAAAAAAAAAAAATAAAAAAAAAAAGCAAATTCTCTCTATGATGATCTGTTCCAAATTTATTTAGAACTTGGCCAGGACTCGTTGTTGTAATTGCAAAGTAAACATGCTGGATATTTGCTCAACCTTTTCATTTATGTATTCTATGTAAAGAATCATTTTAGAGGGGACTTTCTTTGTTGTGTGTGGGTTGTTTGGTAATTTTTGTACAGTATATTTGATACACACTGTTGTACCTGCTATGTTGTATTTACTCAATCGAGTTTAGCTTTTTTAAGTGTTGTTTCTTAAATAAATAAAACCAGCTGACCCGCGGCATAGTATACGCCGCATAATTATTTACTGATGGGTGAACACTTCCTGAAAGACACAGTTGTCCAAATGGGGTGGGTTTGAGGATACGACTGTGAGTGAATGAAAAGATGGAACTCTGGAGAGAGCAACATACAATTGTCCATGACTGAAAACTGGTTTTGGCAGATACAGACTTTTTGAAAGTTTGGCCCTGTGCCTTATTAATTGTCATTGCAATGGCTAATCTAACAGGAAATTGTCTGCGTGTAAAAGTAAAAGGAAAATTTGAATCTGATGGGGTCAGGGAAATCCGGGGAATAAGGACAGTTTGTGAGGTAGCAGCTGCGATAGTTTTACACTCTAGTACATTGCGGTGAATGCTGGTAACAGTCAGTCTAGTGCCATTACAGAGACTTCTTGCTGGCATGAGGTTTCTGAGAAGCATAACGACTGAACCAATTTTAATTTTGAGTTTATGTGGAGGCATGCCAGTGGGAGTAAGACTGCTAAGAAATTCTTCGGGGAATGAAAGTTGATCTGCAGGATCGTCTGTGATGATGGAGTCAATGCTGGTGAAAGTTACTTCGTTGGTAGGGATAAGTTTCAGTGCTTGTTCATTAAGGTGTAGCGAGTCTTCGTTGGTGATGCTTAATATAGCTTGCATACTGAGTTGTTCCAGAGTCACAGTTGAGAAGTTAATGTCGCCATATAGTTGTTGAATGGGATCAGAAATAAAAGGAAAATGATGTGAAGGTAATGTTACAGGTGTTCCGTTTTTCCCATCTCCAACATCGAGGAGCCAATTTGCGAAATCTAGTTCATGAGGAAGAGCTGTCATATTTGTCGTCAGTGTAAGTACATGCATGTGACGCCACAAAGGTTGCTTGTTAATGCAATTGGCGAAAGTATGCGTGGCTCCCGAGCACTTAATGACGGGGAGTATTTGTCGGAAATCGTTGGGGGTGGGCACATGAGCAGGCAGTGCGCATGCCTCGAGAACAAGGGTGGACGCAGGAGGAGGGTTAGAGTTGGCAGGCGGGGCTGTGTCGAGCGTATTGCATGACGCGGGAGGAGGGTTAGAGTTGGCGGGCAGGGCTCTGTTGTGCGTACCCCATGGTCTTATAGTTGGTGGGCGGGGCTCTGTCATGCGTACCCCATGCGCACTGCCTGCTCATGCCTCAAGAGCAAGGGTGGATGCAGGAGGAGGGTTAGAGTTGGTGGGCGGGGCTCTGTCGTGCGTATCGCATGACGCAGGAGGAGGGTTAGAGTTGGTGGGCGGGGCTCTGTTGTGCGTACCCCATGGTCTTAGAGTTGGCGGGCGGGGCTCTCTCATGCGTACCCCATGCGCACTGCCTGCTCATGCCTTGAGAGCAAGGGTGGATGCAGGAGGAGGGTTAGAGTTGGCGGGCGGGGCTCTGTCGTGCGTGCGTGCGTACCCCATGGTCGGACGACTTGGTCTTTTATATATATAGATATAATAAATAACAGCTTTGATTATATCAGTGACTTACTGTAGACTTGCTTTTCTTTCTATTATGGCTCCTTTACTGTAACCAGTATAGGGTCTTAAAGAAATATTGTTGAATTAAATATAATCTTGAAAGGTGTTCCCATATGTCCAATACTAGACACTTACTTATTAAAATACAGTTGTTGCTCACTGTTTTCTCCCTAATGGCTGTGCTTAGATATATTTTACTCATATTAATCACATCCCATTTAGCCTTTTGTGTAGCAATAGTGTGTTCTTTAAAAAAAAAAGGTAAATTGAACAATAAAAATTTAGGATTGATATGGATACTGATGATACGTGTATATGTTCAGATATTAGTGTGCTATTTCTTACAGAAAGTTGGGTAAGATCTTAAACACATGAAGGGAGCCACTAGGGGGATTGCCACAGCATCTGAGACCAGTTTGATACTTATGGTTGGCAAGAGCCCATAATCGGAAGCCTTAGGCAGGCAAAGGCTAACTTTGTCTTTTCTGCCTCACTCAGGCAAAATGAACAGGTAAAGGGATGAAACGCTTTGGACCATGAAATACCTGCTGAGATGCAGAAGGATTTCCAAATCTTGTAGTGCCATTAGAAGTAGTTTCTCACAGTTTTGTGCTTATAGCTTAGTATCTTTGATTTGTACTTTACTCGTTCAGACTAGTATCCAGTTACTCAAACTTGTGGCTATGTGGTATAACAATTCTTAATAAAGCTTTTTTTTATTTATCTCATTTTCAGATAAATGCTGCTGACATTTTGAAATTTGTAATCCCTTTACATCGAGGTGAAACACTGGTTTTTATAATTAATTCCAGCTGTTAACCATTTCTTTTGGACTCCAGGAAAAATGTCTTTTAATGTTATGTAATTTATGTTTCAATTGCTTATTTTTTCACCAAACCTCACCTATCAAAAGTGTCTTCTTAATAAACTGATTACTACTTTTCCTCATCTCAGGCCAGATTTGCTACGTTCTGAAGGGATACCCAGTGTTGAAGTGTTGCCATCCCATTCCCCAGTCTCAGGGAGCCCAAAAGTCTCAACACCACCAAGTAAAACTCGATACCGTGGCAAGACACGTCACCGCCGTGGCAATAGTAAGGGCAGCCACAGTGAGTTCTCAAGCAGTTTGAAAAATGTAACAGCAGAAGAGCAGCAGCCACTGCAGCACAATTACCATCAATATCATCAACTCCCCCATTCTTATGTTCGAAGAGAAGATTCAGTTGCCAATTGTGCCAACAATCTGCGATACTTTGGCCCAGCTGCAGCTTTGAGAAGCCCACACACTGACCATCTCCACCGACGAGTTTCTAGCTCAAGTCCTGATCTTATCTCTACCACCTTAGAAGCTGACTCCCGTCAGAGAGCTGCCTCCGACAGTGCTGGTCAAAACCCTCTATGTTCCTGTTGCCAGGCTCATCCTTATCAAGGCTGCTTGCACTGCCAGGAAAATATAAATATGGAAAGACAATCTGAAAATGGAAGCTGTACAGTCGATCACTTTCCATCATCATCTAGCCATCTAGAGTCCTATGAGAATCCAAAAGAGACGGAGCATGCTGTGACATCTTTGCAAGAAAATGAGTTGGAAAGGGATTATAAAAAGGGAGCTACACATGATATTCCACCTCATTCAAGCATGGCTCGAAAACTTCGGCCCCTTACAAAGGTATGGCATTATAAAGAGGTGTAAAAAAAAAAAAAAAAAAAAAAAGATTTATAAGTAGTTTTTCTCTCTCTGTGTTTTGAATCACAGTGTTTCAGACATTCTTACTAAGTAATGTTTCATTCTCAACAGTGTTTATTAAAATACATAGAGAAAGGCTACATTAAAACATAATAATGTTACTCATAAAGTACAGATTGGATTTGGACACATTGTTTCGAGTCTAATGGTAACGAAGCACATTTCTCCATCCACTGTTAATAGTAAAATAGTAAAAAAAAAACATAGTAAAAAATACTGCAAAGTAAGAGTCCCCTTATTTTGATTACAGTGGACTAGCCATTGGTGTTCTTACGCAATGTATCCTGTTGTCATCCATACCTTAAACAAAGCAGGATTTGGTGACACAGGATAAGAAAGCAGAGACGATGTGTCCATTAGGGGCACATGCTTCCTGGGAATATGTTCCTTTTAGAAATGTATTTCATAATTTGAACCTGAATGTATGTATCTTCAGTAACCATGGCGGAATTAACAAGACAATAGAAATATGGTACAAAAAAAGGGTACATTTAACTTGCTTCAGTGTGCAGTTTTCACTCCTAATATACATACATATATATAAATCAGCCAAATAGAAGCCATTGGAACCGCACAATTATCTTGCAGTTCTTCAGTGGGGTCTTTGATGATGCAGTTCCTCTTTCAGGGGCACACTTTCTTTTTGGCACAGAGTTGATGTCATATCTGTGTCAGTGGGGCTTCTGCCTTTGGGTTTTCCTGGTGAGCCTTCTATACCCACATTGTACCCACTTTACCTCATTCAGTGTGAGCTGTTGGGGTATTCTACTGACCAATACCATATACTTGTATGGATTAGTCCGGCTGAGACCATTTCTGCTGTTGTCTGTCAGATTGCAACAGTGCTCCTTTCCAATCACTAACCTTCATTTACAGCCCATACTGTAGTTTGTTATAGCTGTCTAAAAGATTTTTTTAATGCATAAGTAACAAAAACTAGGCTCACAAATTATAAAATCAGTTATTTTTCAACTCTGGTTACAGGAGGCAAAGCATTTTAGTAGAAATAAATTTAACAACGTAACTAATTTAATCTTGTAAATTTAGAAATATTTGAAAGAGTCATTATGCAGTTTATGAATTTGATAAAACAGGCAATATCTCTCTCACTGATGCTGCTTCATGACCAGGTTAATTCTGTAAAAGCCATTCTGCTTAGTATTAAAGTCAATAATGGCATCTTTCCTCTCGTACTCAGTTAGAGGAGTCTGATACTTCCTTTCTTTTCAAAATGTTTTATGAAGAGGCTTCTGTCACAATAAAAATTAATGCCTTTGAACTGACATTCAGTGATTGTTTACCTTAATTGCTTCATTCTGACTTAATAAACCACATGGATAGAAGGTTACTTCACATACTCTTGTCACATTTGATACTATATGAAAACAAAAGTAGCTGACCAAAAAGACAACTTAATTTTTGTTAATAGTTTTATTAGGTTACTTTCCCAAATCTATTATTTATTTATTTATAAAGAATGGTGAAGAGTCCTCTGAAGAAGAAGAAGGAGAAGTGGATAGTGAAGTGGAATTTCCTCGCAGACGAAGGTAAGTGCTGTTGTAGCAGGCTTTATTCTAAAATTAGTGTATTCCACTTGTAAACATTAGTATGTCTTTGCCATTGTCCAAGAGTGCTTGCTGGAATATTAGCACTTCAAAAAGTTTTTTTGCCATTGTCAAATGCTACCACTAAGTAATGCCAACAATGACATTTAGTTCAATTTTTTTTTATGTGGCACTGTATGCACAAGAGTAGGCTGTCTTGGAAGTGCTGAACATGTTAAGAAAATTCAAAATATCAACAATGATGTGCAGTTTTCATCAAATTACTAAATAATTATTTAATTACTCAGGAGAGATAGCTCATATAGCTGCATTAGAACATTGAACAGACAATAACTGTAGCAGCAATTAAAATAATTTAGTACATTCAGTTCTGTGTGTGATGCAGCACAGTGCTGTAAATGGCTTAAGAGCATTTGCTATTACTGGAATATCTTTTTATTTTTGGACCATTGACATGGCTTTTTAATACCATACTGCTGGTGATAACAAATATTACCAGAATGAACAGCCAAGGGTGTAACTTCATTGTTAGTTGGAAATTTCCAGTCTTCCTCCATGCCAGAAAATGATGCCGTAATGAGGTGAAACTTCTATTGTGTTATTCAAAGAGATGGCAGGAATAGACAGATAGATAGATAGATACTTTATTAATCCCAAAGGGAAATTCACATACTCTAGCACCAGCATACTGATAAAAAACAATATTAAAGAGTGATAAAAATGCAGGTATAACAGACAATAACTTTGTATAATGTTAATGTTTACCTCCCCGGGTGGAATTGAAGAGTCACATAATGTTGGGAAGGAACGATCTCCTCAGTCTGTCAGTGGAGCAGGACAGTGACAGCAGACTGTCGATGAAGCTTCTCCTCTGTCTGGAGATGATACTGTTCAGTGGATGCAGTGGATTCTCCATGATTGACAGGAGCCTGCTCAGTGCCCGTCGCTCTGCCACGAATGTCAAACTGTCCAGCTCCGTGCCTACAATAGAGCCTGCCTTCCTCACCAGTTTGTCCAGGCATGAGGCGTCCCTCTTCTTTATGCTGCCTCCCCAGCACACCACCGCATAGAAGAGGACGCTCACCACAACCGTCTGATAGAACATCTGCAGCATCTTATTGCAGATGTTGAAGGATGCCAGCCCTCTGAGGAAGTATAGTCGGCTCTGTCCTCTCTTGCACAGAGCATCCGTATTGGCAGTTGTATTGGAAGTCCGATGTATATAGGCTGAACAGGACCGGAGAAAGTATAGTCTCCTGTGCTGCTGACCACAATGTCAGACCTGCAGTTCCCGAGACGCACATACTGAGGTCTGTCTGTAAGATAGTCCACGATCCATGCCACCAGGTATGAATCTACTCCCATCGCTGTCAGCTTGTCCCTAAGGAGCAGAAGTTGGATGGTGTTGAAGGCGCTAGAGAAGTCCAGAAACATAATTCTTACTGCACCACTACCTCTGTCCAAGTGGGAGAGGGATTGGTGTAGCATGTAGATGATGGCATCCTCCGCTCCCACCTTCTCCTGGTATGCGAACTGCAGAGGGTTGAGGGCGTGGCAGACCTGTGGCCTCAGGTGGATTTTTCATGGCAATTTTACACTAACATCTTTTTTTTTCTGTTCCAAAATCTTACTCGAGTAAAGACTGACACAATGGGAGGCATTATGTAGTAACTTCAGTATTTTAAACTTAATAGTTCTGTCATAGTATTCATAATGAAAAACTTAAGATACAAGCTGTTCTAATTGTAATATATTGCACACTGTATAAAAATGAGTCATTTAGCATGCAAAATATTAATATACTGTAACTGATCACAACATTTGTGTAGTAACATGAACATAGCTTCAATGAAACAAGCTGAATGTTTATAGTAACTAATGTCTGGCAGGTGTATCATATGAAGCTATCAGAATTCTTTATAAATAGGTGTTATCTATATATATAATTCACAAATTTGACGCCAGAAGGGGAAGACACCCATGAAAGCATGCACACCAAAACAAGACACCCATGAAAGCACGCAGGAAGAGGCGTGGATTCACTAAGCCGCCGACAAGTAGGAAAGAGCCTCGCCAACCAACTCTATGACCATTGGATACGACGACAACTCGCAGAGCCACGCCCACTAACTGGGACGCAACGCCTCGAAAAAAACGGCGTCATTTATGTTCATCTGCTGTACGCTACACATCGACCTCTGAGCCACCTTGAGTTGGGGGCAGCAAGTCTTTGATAGACTGCAACAAAATGATGAAAGTTCGGGCGCATTTTTTTTACACAAGCTGTGTGTGTGTGGGTGGGTGTTAGTTAATTTGTTACTCGAAGGATTTCAAGATTTAATATGCACAGGCGGTAACACTGCAAATGCAGCCCAAATGAACCAAAAATCTTCCACAGTCTCCTTACTGTAAAGCAGCAACACTACCACTGCGCTACAAGACAGAGAATGCAGTTAAAGAATGCACCAGGCTCGATTTTACTTTCACTTCTATTTGGACAACTGTGTTGTTCAAAAAGTGTTCACCCATCAATACATAATTATGCGACATATGATACGCCGTCTGCGGTGGGTTGGCACCCTGCCCGGGATTGGTTCCCTGCCTTGTGCCCTGTGTTGGCTGGGATTGGCTCCAGCAGACCCCCGTGACCCTGTGTTCGGATTCAGCGGGTTGGAAAATGGATGGATGGATGATACGCCGTGAGTTGGCAAGAGCCACGAGTGTTCAGCGGTGTTTCCCAAACTCGGTCCTACTGAACCCCTGTGGCTGCAGTGTTTTCTTCCAACCAGATTCCTAATCATTAATGCCAGTGAAACTCATCTGGGATAAGTCGGTTTTTCAAACGCAGTCATGTAGCAGATTAGCTGGATGTAATAATCCGAGATGAATGCGCACCTCCACACTGAGTGAAAACACAATGTATATCGCTGCAACAAAATGATGAAAGAACGGGCGCATTTTTTCACACAAGCTGAGTGGGTGGGTGTTAGTTAGTTAATTAGTTACTCAAAGGAATTCAAGATTTAATATGCACAAGCGGTAACACTGCAAAAACAGCCCAAACCAGGAAAGACAGCTGGCAAAAAGTCACCAACAAACTAAACGTGTGTGCATTGTACTTACTGAAACCAGCGTTACGGATTTTGCAAATGTTAATTTTTTTCCCTCAGCTTAAAAAACATTGAAAAAGCGGGTTGGTTTGCAGCGTGTAAAACAGTTTGTTTGTCACGGATAATTTGCTATCCACACAGGGAGGAACCAGGAAGCGAACCCACAATCTTCCACTGTCTCCTTACTGCAAAGCAGCCGTACTACTACACCGCCACAAGGCAGTTAAAGAAGTTATATTTATATTTTTTACACATCACACACTAGAAGCTGCTGACGAACCCTTCTCTTCGTTGTCAGTCTGTAGCTGCGAAAAAATAAAACCAATACCAGTTTTAACAGACGTCATTGAAGTGTATCATAAGTTTCTGTAACGTTAATGAAAATGGCCAGGAGGTGTCACTAGATAAGTGAGTGTTAAATGCTTCGAAACTTCGATACGATTTCCGACACAATTGCTTCAAACGTGTTGATGCTTCACGAGGCTTCACCCCGCCCATCACTACTCACACGTTACTGAACGAGAAATCAGCAGACTAGCATGACGGATGGGGCGTAATGGACGTCCTTCCCCTCTCCTCCAGATTTTTCAAATGTTAATTTTTTCCCTGTGCTTAAAAATCATTAAAAACCCAGCCTGATTATGCGGCGTATGGTACGCCGCGGGTTGGCTAGTATTTTATATTTAATAGTATCTTTTGTAACAGTGCAAATGTTATACCACTGTGGCACATGTTACTTGGCTAATGTGCATCCCATATTATCTCTCATTAATTTCAGCAATTTGTTCTTTCCTGTTTACCTAAAAATAGCAAAACTAGAAGAAAAGCAGAAATAATTCTTTATTTCAAATGTATTGAAATGTAAGTAACAGTGTTCCTTTTTCCCTCCCTTAGACCTCACCGCTGCATGAGCAGTTTCCAGTCGTATTCTACATTTAGCTCTGAAAACCTCTCAGTCTCAGATGGAGAAGAAGGCAACACCAGTGACCACTCTAATAGTGGTCCCCTTGATGGGTTGAACAACAGTCAAGAGGAACGGCTAGATGAGCTTTTATCACAGACTCCAGAATTACCTATTGACATATCCACACAGTCTGATGGACTATCTGATAAAGAGTGTGTTGTACGCCGGGTCAAAACACAGATTTCCTTGGGTAAACTCTGTGCTGATGAACACAGTTATGAAGTAAGTCTTTTATACATCTTATTTATGTGTTAAATTATTACCTGTTAATCTGTCCGAACATCAGAAAAACTGCAAGAAATAGGCACTCTTTACAGAAAGAATAAACTCCTGGAATACAAGATATTTAGTAATCGTTACCTAATGTGTGTGTATACTGTGTGTATGTATGTATGTATATATATATATTATATATATGTGTATATGTATATATACAGCATATATACAGTATATATGTGTGTGTGTGTATATATATATATATATATATATATATATATATACACACACACACAGTGATCCCTCACTATATCACGCTTCGACTTTCGCGGCTTCACTCTATCGTGATTTTTTTCTCATACACACGTCACTACGCATGCGCTTTCTAGGAACTTTTATCTAAGCCCCACGATGGCTCCTAAACGTGCTGCTTTTTCTAAGCCTTCTGACAATGAAACTAAGCGGCGGAGGAAGATGCTTACCATTCAGGAGAAGGTGAAACTGTTGGATATGATCAAAGATGGCAATACCCTACAAAAGCCTCCTCACGCATATGAAAAGACAGCGCCAGCAACTGCCTATCAAGATGTTCTTCAGCCGCGCACCCAGACACCCACTGCCTACTCCTAGTACTCCTTCAGCGGAAGAAAACGACGCACCTGCTGAAGATACTGCACCACCTTGTCACGCTTGGGTCACAGATTTGCACAGAGACACAGGAGGTTGTAGAAAAAAAAGAACTTTATTCAAAGCACTGCAAACAAACATTTGTCTCTTTTCAAAAGTGTAAACGTGCTCCATGACAAGTCAGAGATGACAGTTCCGCCAGGAGCAGAGAATGTCTGAGAGAGAGAGAAAAATAAAACAACCAATTCCAAAGCTGAGAGGCGCTGCACAATACTTTTAAGTAAGCGGAGTACCACGTGAGAGGTTTATCACGCGTTATAGCGCAAGTAAGAAGGGTAAGAAGCAATGTGAAGGTAGACTGTCGGCTGTTTCACTGGTTTTCCCAGGGGTGTCTGTGTCCTCTGAGGGTGCGATCAGCGCTCCAGCTTACAACCTGAAGACTCTCCTACTGAGCTCATGCCTTCATAGGTTAGTGGTTGTGTGTAAGAACTGTGTGTGTGTGTGTGTGTGTGTGTGTGTAATTAAATGTACAGTACAATAATAATAATATGATATTTGTAACGTCTAATATGTCTTATTTTCTTATTTTGTCTAATATATTGGGTAATACGAGTGTAATGGTGACTAAAGGGTGTTATTTCATGTCTAGAGGGCTCTAATAATGTTAAAAAACGTATTTAGAAGGTCGTAAACAGGTTTTCTATACTCTGTGAAAATATTCGATTTATAAATAAAGAATCCTACTTTGCGAAAATTCATTTATCGTGGTAGAGTCTGGAACGGATTAACTGTAATAAATGAGGGTTCACTGTGTGTATTAGGGGTGGGCGGTATGACCAAAATTCTATATCACGGTATTTTTCTAAATTATCCCGGTTTCACGGTATTGGACGGTATTTTTTTCCCCATGCATGAGTGAATGTTAACCACATTTTCCACTGCAATTACTGCAGTAGACTGGCTAAGAATAACCTATTCCACTGTTATGAGAATTGTACATTGTACAAAAAAACATTTTAATGTGCACACAAGTATTAATACATGTTTGCATGGCCCCATAAAGTGATAGTTTTCAAGGGGTTGACACTAATGAAGAGAAGGAATCACATTGCATGACAGTTGCAGTCAAAATATAGAACCTTTTTATTGAACAAATTTTGCAAAAACTTAAACTATGATTTTGACAACATATTTTCAACCATCCAAAGAGGCATTTAGATTTAGTAAAATATCCAGAGGTGCTTGTCAAAAGTTGTATTGCACTGAACATGTCTTAGAAAAGGAATAAATAGTAAATATTTTTTGTAAACCAACTACACTTTGTTAATGTTAACCATCTCTGTCCACTGACACGTTAAAGTGACTTTTTCAACAACTTTACCATCAATAAACTGCATAATATTTAAACTAATAAATAATAACAATAAAATAAATACTAGTATTATTACTGATAGCTGCACTATTACTTCAAGACTTCAAGCCCAGGTGCATTACACAGTATTCACCAAATTAAAATAAAATAAAATAAAACAAGTGCAACTTTGTGATGACATCCTTACCAACTGTACCATCATTTAGGCAAACTGCATTAATATGGACCTTGCTTCAAGCTAAGCTATATACATAAATAAAATAACTGCAACTTGCATTTACTGTATAATGCTATTTGTGGTATAGCCCTACGGAAGTGCATTAGGGCCACGGTGAAGAAAAAAAAATACAGTAAAGAGGGAAGAAAAAAAACAAACTACCGGTATATGTCAAGAATAAAGTCGACATGCTGACTTCATTCTCGACATTTCCACTTTAATTTTGACGATTATGTCAAGATTAAAGTCGACATTTCCACTTTATTTTCATAGTTTACTTCATAATTAAAGTAGAATGTCATAAACTAAACTTCATCTTAAAATCAATGTTTAATTTACTCGATTTTCTCAAACCCCGTCATAAGTTAATGCAGCACATTAAATGCTTTGTGTTGTGTTCCCTGACCCAGTTGTTAATCACTATGCTTCTTAAATTGACTTCCTCCGCACTAAGAGGAGGCAGCAATCACCACACAGAATCCATTCATTTCATGGTATTCCTGCTCTCTAAAAATTTAGAATTCTAAGATAAATACTTGATATCATTTTCATGATGAAATGCATTAAAGCAGGTATTAAACAAGCACGGTAGTGAGGCGGTAGTGCTGCTCCCTGGCAGTAAGGGGTCCCCAGGTGTACGTTCAGTGTAGAGACCTTTATGGCAGGTGTGACGAGGCTCCAAAAAACTGGATGTATGAATGGGTATTGCACAGGTTTAACTTAAATATTGTGTAAATGTTGGGTTTGTGATGTGGTGGTCGGAGACACAAACACAGAATTCAATGCATGTTCTTCTGAGAGGACTTTCTTTATTGCACGCGTGCTGTCTGCCTGACGTACCAAAACCCCAGTTCCTATCCTTCCTTTTACTTTCTCCACATAACCAATCACCACACGATAAATGTCTTTGTGAAATTGAAACTAGTTATAAAAGCCCACGGAGTGTTCAGAACTTTAAAAATATCTTCGCTATACATGTTTAATTATGCCATCTGTTCAGGGTTGCTCCCATCCCAGCTAGCATTGTGTGCGAGGCAGGAGCAAATCCTGAACGAGTCGCTAGCACATCACAGGGTTAATACGAGCAAAACATACACTAGAAGGGTCAATATAGCATAACAAAACCCCACATCCTACATGACTTTGAAAGGAAACTGAAGCACGCCGAGTAAACCCACCAGAAACAAATGCAAATTCAAAGCAGGGAACACCCAGGACCCCTTTGCTGCGAGGCAGCAGTGTAACCTCCATGATTAATACATGCTTTGATGCATTTCATCATGAAAATGATATCAAGTATTTATCTTAGCATTGTAAATGTTCTGAGAGCAGGAATATCATGAAGTGAATGTATTCTGTGCGGCGATCGCTGCGGGTGCCTCCTCAGTACAAGAGGAAGTCAGTTTAAGAAGCACGTAATTGATTTAACATGGCTCGGGGAACACTTAACACAAAGCATTTAATGTGCTATATAACTTATGACAGGGTTTGAGAAAATCTAGTAAATTAAATATTCATTTTACGATGTTCTACTTTAATGGCAAATTACGTGAATAAAGTCAACATGTCGACTTTAATCTTGATATAAACGGCGAGAATAAAGTAGAAATGTTGAGAATAAAGTCAACATGTCGTCACACTATTACACAGTACCCAGGTACATTACACAGTATTGAAAACAAATAAAACAAGTACAACTTGGCTTGCAGTATTATCCAGAAGTATAGAAACAGTATTTACACATTTGAACATAATGGTCCACATCTGACCTTTTAAAACCAAAGCATCTCCAGATAACGGACGCGACTCCTTTTTTTCGGCAAAAGTTATTCTGTGTCATCATGTTCAACTTTATCGTCTGCTACAGCTTCAGTTTCAGTTTTGGAATGTTCTCTGTCCATTTTCAGAGTGCAATACCTACAATACCACTACCTATTTAGCGGTGTAGCAGTGAAAAAGAGCCCCCGTGCAACACCGCTGTGATCAGATAGATAGATAGATAGATACTTTATTAATCCCAGGGGGAAATTCACATACTCCAGCAGCAAAAAATATTAAATTAAAGAGTAATAAAAAATGCAGGTAAAAAAAAAACAGACAATAACTTGAATAATGTTCAACGTTTACCCCCTCTGGTGGAATTGAAGAGTCGCATAGTTTGGGGGAGGAATGATCTTCTCAGTCTGTCAGTGGAGCAGGACAGTGACAGCAGTCTGTCGCTGAAACTGCTCCTCTGTCTGGAGATGACACTGTTTAATGGATGTAGTGGATTCTCCATAATTGATAGGAGCCTGCTGAGTGCCCGTTGCTCTGCTACGGATGTCAAACCGTCCAGCTCTATGCCAACAATAGAGCCTGCCTTCCTCACTAGTTTGTCCAGGCGTGAGGCATCCTTCTTCTTAATGCTGCCTCCCCAGCACACCACTGCGTAGAAGAGGGCACTCGCCACAACCATCTGATAGAACATCTGCAGCATCTTAATGCAGATGTTGAATGATGCCAGTCTTCTAAGAAAGTACAGGCGGCTCTGTCCTTTCTTGCACAGAGAATCAGTATTGGCAGTCCAGTCCAATTTATCGTCCAGCTGCACTCCCAGGGATTTATAGGTCTGCACCCTCTGCACACAGTCACCTCTGATGATCACGGGGTCCATGAGGGGCCTGGGTCTCCTAAAATCCACCACCAGTTCCTTGGTTTTGCTGGTGTTCAGTTGTAGGTGGTTTAAGTCGCACCATTTAACAAAGTCCTTGATGAGGTTTCTATACTCCTCCTCCTGCCCACTCCTGATGCAGCCCACGATAGCAGTGTCATCAGCAAACTTTTGCACGTGGCAGGACTCCGAGTTATATTGGAAGTCCGATGTATATAGGCTGAACAGGACCGAAGAAAGTACAGTCCCCTGCGGCGCTCCTGTGTTGCTGACCACAATGTCAGATCTGCAATTCCCGAGACGCACATACTGAGGTCTGTTTGTAAGATAGTCCACGATCCATGCCACCAGGTATGAATCTACTCCCATCTCTGTCAGCTTGTCCCTAAGGAGCAGAGGTTGGATGGTGTTGAAGGCGCTAGAGAAGTCTAGAAACATAATTCTTACAGCGCCACTGCCTCTGTCCAAGTGGGAGAGGGATCGATGTAGCATATAGATGATGGCATCTTCCGCTCCCACCTTCTCCTGGTATGCGAACTGCAGAGGGTCAAGGGCGTGTTGGACCTGTGGCCTCAGGTGGTGAAGCAGCAGCCGCTCCATGGTCTTCATCACATGTGATGTTAGAGCGACAGGCCGGAAGTCATTCAGCTCACCAGGACGTGATACCTTTGGAACTGGGGTGATGCAAGATGTTTTCCAAAGCCTCGGGACTTTTCCCTGTTCCAGGCTCAGGTTAAAGATGCGCTGTAGAGGACCCCCCAGCTCTGATGCACAGACCTTCAGCAGTCGTGGCGATACTCCATCTGGACCTGCTGCTTTGCTGGCACGAAGTTTCCTCAGCTCTCTGCTCACTTGCGCTGCTGTAATTGTGGGTGGGGATGTCTCTCCTATCAGCAGAAGGATGTGTAGAGAGTGCAGTACTCCGAGGTGAGAGTGGGTTAGGGTGGTCAAACCTGTTAAAGAAGATGTTCATTTGGTTTGCTCTCTTCACATCTCTCTCGATGGTGGTACCCCGCTTCGAGCTGCAGCCAGTGATGATCTTCATCCCATCCCACACTTCCTTCATGCTGTTGTTCTGCAACTTCTGCTCCAGCTTTCTCCTGTAGTGCTCTTTCGCCGCCCTGAGCTGGACTCGGAGTTCCTTCTGCACGCGCTTGAGCTCATGCTGATCACCATCTTTAAAGGCCCTTTTCTTCTGGTTCAAAAGGCCCTTGATGTCACTTGTAATCCATGGCTTGTTGTTAGCATAGCAGCGTACAGTTCTTACTGGAACTACAGTGTCCATACAGAAGTTGATGTAGTCAGAAGTGCAGTCAACAACCTCCTCAATGTTCTCACTATGTGATCCCTGCAGGATATCCCAGTCTGTAGTTCCAAAACATTGTCTCAGAGCATTCTCAGCCTCCGGGGTCCACTTCCTGAATGATCGTGTGGTCACAGGTAGGATTCTCACTTTTGGTTTGTAGTGAGGCTGAAGCAGAACCAGGTTATGATCTCCTTTCCCAAGCGCAGGCAGCAGGGTGGCACTGTATGCGTCTTTAACGTTTGCATACAGTAAATCAATAGTCTTATTTCCCCGGAAATGTATTGGACTGTATTGGACAAGTGATGAGCAGTGCCGGGTTGTCTCCACACATACCACTTAGAATTAAGGCCAAAAAGTTCTATCTTGGTCTCATCAGACCAGAGAATCTTATTTCTCACCATCTCAGAGTCCTTCAGGTGTCTTTTAGCAAACTCCATGCGGGCTGTCATGTGTCTTGCACTGAGGTATGTGTGGAGGCAACCAGGCACTGCTCATCACTTGTCCAATACAGTCCCCACAGTGAAGCATGGCGGTGGCAGCATCATGCTGTGGGGGGTGTTTTTCAGCTGCAGGGACAGGACGATTGGTTGCAATCGAGGGAAAGATGAATGCGGCCAAGTACAGGGATATCCTGGACAAAAACCTTCTCCAGAGTGCTAAGGACCTCAGACTGGGCCGAAGGTTTACCTTCCAACAGGACAATGACCCTAAGCACACAGCTAAAATAACGAAGGAGTGGCTTCACAACAACTCTGTGACTGTTCTTGAATGGCCCAGCCAGAGCCCTGACTTAAACCCAATTGAGTATCTCTGGAGAGACCTAAAAATGGCTGTCCACCAACGTTTACCATCCAACCTGACAGAACTGGAGAGGATCTGCAAGGAGGAATGGCAGAGGATCCCCAAATCCAGGTGTGAAAAACTTGTTGCATCTTTCCCAAGAAGACTCATGGCTGTATTAGCTCAAAAGGGTGCTTCAACTAAATTCTGAGCAAAGGGTCTGAATACTTAGGACCATGTGATATTTCAGTTTTTCTTTTTTAATAAATCTGCAACAATTTCAAAAATTCTTTTTTTTTTGTCTGTCAATATGGGGTGCTGTGTGTACATTAATGAGGGAAAAAATTAATTTAAATGATTTTAGCAAATGGCTGCAATATGACAAAGAGTGAAAAATTGAAGGGGTTTTGAATACTTTCCGTACCCACTGTATATATATATGTGTGTGTATATGTATATATATATATATATATATATATATACATATATATATATATATATATATATATATATATATATGTATATATATATATGTGTGTGTGTATATATATATATATATATATGTGTGTGTGTATATATATATATATAAAAAAAATTTGGCAGGCGCATTCCTTACAGCTTACTTACAAAAGTTAGGCAGGTTTCATTTCGAAATTCTACGCGTAATGGTCATAACTGGAACCTGTTTTTTGTCCATATACTCTAATGGAGGAGGCGGAGTCACGTATCACGTCATCACGTATTACGCCTCCTACGTGATCACGTGAAGTGAAAACAAGGAAGAGATTTACAGCACGAGTCAAACGCGGGAACGAAGGTAAATGACGTTAATTGTTGAGTGTCTTTTAATACTGTGTAAGCATACATATTAACAGATGTGCAATTAAACGTGTGCATTTACAGGGTGATTTCTCAGGCTTAAAAGCTTGCCTTTTATCAAACGCGGGATCAAAGGTAAATGACGTTGTTGAGTGTCTTTTAATACTGTGTAAGTATACATATTAACACATGTGCAATTAAACGTGTGCATTTACAGGGTGATTTCTCAGGCTTAAAAGCTCGCCTTTTATTAAAAAGGTAAATGCTGTTTTCATTCTGAAGGGCACAAACCACGTTAGATTTCATGCTCAAGAGTAAGCTCAGCACACAGCTTGGTCATATTACAACCGGAAGGGTGAACTGACAATATGGTATACAAAGAGATCCTTAAGAAATAATTATTGATTCATTTTCCCTCAGTTTAACACTAGAATTACCAGAGCCTACGAAAAAACTCGTATATCCGGCCCACCTTAAATCGCTTCTTAAATCCGTTCACACCTCTCCGCCAGCATCCTTTGTCCTCTAAATGTGCTGATAAAAGACAAGCTGCCAGCAGCCGGCTATTCCATCCCCCCACCGACTTAGAACGTGAGCGAAGTTTTCCCAGCTCACGCCTTGATTGATTATGTGTGAGTGAAGTGGAGTTTTACAGTGGAAATAACAGATCATTATTCTAAAGTAATCTGTGTAAACACATTGTTAAAACAGAAACTTTGTCATATTTTAGTAATAAATGTTACAAAATGTAGTAAACATAAACTATAGAATGTATAAAGCCCGAGTTCCAAAGATCAAATAAACACTTTCACAAAAGCTTCAAGGACAATACAACAGCCTCTGTGGCGCAGCGCGTTAAGATTTGACTCTCAGAGCACAACAACTCTGCCGCCATTCAGACCTGAGTTTGATTCCCCGCTAGGGATAAAATGTTTTTTTTTTTTTTTTTCTTTTTAACCTCAAACGGACATAAAATTTATAAATTGGTATGCACTGTCAGTTAATGAGATCGTTATATTTTCATGTGGGATTCTCCTTTTAAAATATTTTTTTAACAATTGAGACTGCAATTAACAGGAACAACTGTCCTTATAACTGTTATTTTTAAGATCCATAACACACAGACAGACAGAGCCTGCGTAATAGAGAGACAGACAGGCAGAGATATATAAATAAACAGGGAAGGCACATGTACTGAAAGAAAAAAAAGAACATGTGCGTTGTCCTTGCTGCACTGAATAAGCGCAGGCGCTCTAACATCACCCCTCCCCCGATCTTACTTAGAGAGTCAGGGACAACGCACATGTTGTTCTTTTTTTCTTTCAGTACACGTGGCTTCCCTGTTTATTTATATATCTAGTGACTTCTCTGCCTGTCTGTCTCTCTATTACGCAGTGCTCTGTCTGTCTGTGTGTTATGGATCTTAAAAATAAGTTATAAGGACAGTTGTTCCTGTTAATTGCAGTCTCAATTGTTAAAAAAATATTTGAAAAGGTGCATCCCACATGAAAATATAACGATCTCAGTAAATGACAGTGCATACCAATGTATAAATTTTATGTCCGTTTGAGGTTTAAAAGAAAAGAAAAAAAAAAGCAACACTTTATCCCCAGCGGGGATTCGAACTCAGGTCTGTGAGGCAAGGAAAAGCTGCTCTGCGCTAAGAGGCAAATCTTAACGCGCTGCGCCACAGAAGCTGTTTAATTTTTTTTTGAAGCTTTTGTGAAAGTGTTTATTTGATCTTTGGAACTCGGGCTTTATATATTCTATAGTTTATGCCTACTACATTTTGTAACATTTATTACTAAAATATGAAAGTTTCTGTTTTTACAATGTGTTTACACAGATTACTTTAGAATAATGATGTCTTATTTCCACTGTAAAACTCCACTTCACTCCCACATAATCAATCAAGGCGTGAGCTGGGAAAACTTCGCTCACGTTCTAAGTCGGTGGGAGGATGGAGTAGCCGGCTGCTGGCAGCTTGTCTTTTATCAGCACATTTAGAGGACAAAGGATGCTGGCGGAGAGGTGTGAACGGATTTAAGAAGCGATTTAAGGTGGGCCGGATATACGAGTTTTTTCGTAGGCTCTGGTAATTCTAGTGTTAAAAAGGTTTACTTTTCTTCTTAATAAAAATTTTAAAGCGGTACTTCGCCGCTGCAAAGCGCGGGTATTTTGATATATATCAAAATATATCGTGTCATCACGCCTCCCATGTAAGCACGTGAACTGACCCGCTGCCGTTTGCAATGCCATATTCGCGAGATACAAGCTTAATGACAAGACACGAGGTATAAACGACAGTTTGGATCACTTTGGGACAGAGTTAAAATTGCTGTGGCCAGAAACTTTTAACTGCCGGATCTTAGCTAACATTAAATAAACCCGTGGACATCGCAACATCACACAAGACAGCGGCTCACGTGAAGTGACTGAACGCAGCAGGAGTGATCACTTCAATGAATCAAACCTATTCAAAAAACACATTTCACAATTGATAAGGTACGAAAACGATAGATAGATAGATACTTTATTAATCCCAATGGGAAATTCACAATATGAAACCGATTGTGGATTTCCGTACAGCCACTGAAACTTTGTGACGACACGAGACTTCAGGTGACGTGTCTGCAAAAGAACCTCATTCAGGCAACTATTTTTACTGGCGGTGGCTCAGGGGAGAGAGTTTTTATTCCTCGCATCCCCGTTATACCCTCTGATCTCCAATTTCAATTCAAACGCCTCCAATTTACACTAAGGCTGTGCTTAGCAATGACAATTAATAAGTCTCCGTTGTTGAGTGTCTTTTAATACTGTGTAAGCATAGATATTAACACATGTGCAATTAAACGTGTGCATTTACGGGGTGATTTCTCAGGCTTAAAAGCTCGCCTTTTATTAAAAAGCTAAATGCAAACTGTTTTCATTCTGAAGGGCACAAACCACGTTAGATTTCATGCTCAAGAGTAAGCTCAGCACACATCTTGGTCATATTAGAACCGGAAGAGCGAACTGACAACATGGTATACAAAGAGATCCTTAAGAGATAATTATTGATTCATTTTCCCTCAGTTTAAAAAGGTTTACTTTTCTTCTTAATAAAAATTTTAAAGCAGTACTTCGCCGCTGCCAAGCGCGGGTATTTTGATATATATCAAAATATATCGCGTCATCACGCCTCCCATGTAAGCACGTGAACTGACCTGCTGCCGTTTGCAATGCCATATTCGCGAGATACAAGTTTAATGAGAAGACACGAGGTTTAAACGACAGTTTGGATCACTTTGTGACTGAGTTAAAATTGCTGTAGCGAGAAACTTTTAACTGCCGGGTCTTAGCTAACATTAAATAAACCCGTGGACATCGCAACATCACACAAGAGAGCGGCTCACGTGAAGTAACTGAACGCACCAGGAGTGATCACTTCCATGAATCAAACCTATTCAAAAACACATTACCTAACTGCTAACGTGCGAAAACAATATGAAACCGATTGTGGATTTGCGTATAGCCACTGAAACTTTGTGACGGCACGAGACTTCTGGTCACGTGTCTGCAAAAGAACCTCATTCAGGCAACTATTTTTACTGGCGG
>NC_041401.2:135477477-135513278 GCF_900747795.2 Erpetoichthys calabaricus | reverse complement strand
TATATATGTATGTATGTATATATATGTATATATATATATATGTATATATGTGTGTATATATATATATATGTATATGTATGTATATATGTGTATATATGTGTGTATATATGTATGTGTGTATATATATATATGTATGTATGTAGATATATATATATACAGTATATATATATATATATGTATGTATATATGTAGATATATATATATACAGTATATATATATATATGTAGATATATGTGTCTGTATGTGTATATGTGTGCGTATGTATGTGTGTATATGTATGTGTATATATATGTTGATATGTGTATATGTAGATATGTATATATATATGTGTTTATGTATATGTATATATATGTTTACATAACCTCTTTAATACACTACTTCTCCACTGCGAAGCGCGGGTATTTTGCTAGTATATATATATATATATATATATATATATATATATATATATATATATATACAGTGATCCCTCGCTATATCGCGCTTCGCGGCTTCACTCTATCACGGATTTTATATGTAAGCATATTTAAATATATATCACGGATTTTTTGCTGGTTCGCGGATTTCTGAGGACAATGGGTCTTTTAATTTCTGGTACATGCTTCCTCAGTTGCTTTGCCCAGTTGATTTCATACAAGGGACGCTATTGGCAGATGGCTGAGATGCTACCCAACTTACTTTCTCTCTCTCTCTCTCTTGCGCTGGCTTTCTCTGATCCTGACGTAGGGGGTGTGAGCAGGGGGGCTGTTCGCACATCTAGACGATACGGACGCTCGTCTAAAAATGCTGAAAGATTATCTTCACGTTGCTACCTTCTGTGTGCAGCTGCTTCGTGAAGCGACATGCTGCACAGTGCTTAGCATACTTAAAAGCTCAAAGGGCACATATTTTTTTTTTAATTTGTTTTTCTCTGTCTCTCTCTCCCTGCTCCTGACGGAGGGGGTGTGAGCTGCCGCCTTCAACAGCTTTGTACCGGCGGTGCTTCGCATACTTAAAAGCCAAACAGCCCTATTGATTTGTTTGCTTTCCTCTCTGTTTCCTTTGAAGAGGAAGATATGTTTGCATTCTTTTAATTGTGAGATAGAACTGTCATCTCTGTCTTGTCATGGAGCACAGTTTAAACTTTTGAAAAAGAGACAAATATTTGTTTGCAGTGTTTGAATAACGTTCCTGTCTCTCTACAACCTCCTGTGTTTCTGCGCAAATCTGTGACCCAAGCATGACAATATAAAAATAACCATATAAACATATGGTTTGTACTTCGCGGATTTTCTTATATCGCGGGTGGCTCTGGAACGCAACCCCTGCGATGGAGGAGGGATTACTGTATATATATATATATATATATATATATATATATATATATATATATATATATAGATATAGATATAGATACATACATACATACATATATACAGTATATATATATGTACACACACATACATATAAACACATATACATCTATACTAATAAAAGGTAAAGCCCTCACTGACTCACTCATCACTAATTCTCCAACTTCCCGTGTAGGTAGAAGGCTGAAATTTGGCAGGCTCATTCCTTACAGCTTACTTACAAAAGTTAATCAGGTTTCATTTCGAAATTCTACACGTAATGGTCGACAACATCCGCCATGTTAAACTTATGGCCCCATCTTCACGAAATTTGGTAAGCAGCTTACTTGCGCTAACCGAAACCAATGTACGTACTTATTTCCGTGGTATGACACCACTGTCGGCTGCCATATTGAACTTTCCAACGGTCTTTGTTACTTAATGGGCCCATCTTCAAGAAATTTGGTACGTGGGTTCCCAACGCTAACTGTATCCTACTTACGTACATATATTCGTCCATAGCCTGCAGTTCGGTCCACACTCTGAATCCTCCAGGCACTCCGGAGCATAATCTAATTTTGAAGGTTGGGGCACCAATAATGTTACTGAGAAACTTACAGCCACCGAAACTTTGTAATGGCATGAGACTTCAGGTCACATGCTTGCAAAAGAACCTAATTGAGGCAACTATTTGTACTGGCGGTGGCTCAGGGGAGAGAGTTTTTATTCCTTGCATCCCCGTTATACCCTCTGATCTCCCATTTCAATTCAAACGCCTCCAATTTCCAGTAAGGCTCTGCTTTGCAATGACAATTAATAAGTCTCAGGGACAGACCCTACAAAAGGTTGGCATTGATTTGAGGCAAGATTGCTTTTCACATGGCCAACTATACATTGCATGCTCAAGAGTAAGCTCAGCGCACAGCTTGGTCATATTACAACCGGAGGGGCGAACTGACAACGTGGTATACAAAGAGATCCTTAACAAATAATTATTGGTACATTTTCCCTCAGTTTATTATTTAAAATTTTAAAGCAGTACTTCGCCGCTGCGAAGCGCGGGTATTTTGCTAGTAAAGTATAAAATAAAAATTTTAGAAGTACAGAGCAGAATTTAACAGTAGATTATGTCACATAATAAGATTTGGATATATTTAGAGTCCTGGAGACCTCATCCATCAAGCTGCCTCTCCCATTTGGCCATTCCATGGCTGAAACAGTGCTGGGCCAGCCAATCCGATGAAAGGACCCCTCCTTCCCACGATTCCTGCGATCCTCCATCAGGGGTGACTTTACCGTAGGCAGGCAAAACAACTTGACAGGTGGGCTGTGGCACCAAGTGCCACATTTGAGTATCAAGAAGAGAAACAGAATAGGTGAGGGTTAGTATCCAATTATAACTATCATGTTACTTATGTTTTAGTGCTAATGACTAACAACAGAGATGCAGTCTGTACAGTTAATCAGCAGCTCTAGTCAGGATATGCTAAACTGAAGTAGTGAGTCTTCAGCTGGGATTTAAAAGCTGAGACCGAAGGGGCATCTCTTATAGTAGCAGGCAGACCATTCCACAGTTTAGGGGCCCTGTAACTAAAAGCTCGACCTCCCATTGTTATTTTATTAATCCTTGGAATCATAAGCAGACCAGCATCTTGAGATCTTAATGTGCACTCTGGTTTGTAAATCATAAGTTCCGACAAGTAAGCCGAACCTTGGCCATTTAATGCTTTATATGTTAAAAGGAGGATTTTGAAATCTTCCCTAAACTTAACCGGGAGCCAGTGTAAGGATTTAAGAACTGGAGTTATGTGTTCGTTTTTTCTTGTTCTTGTAATAATTCTTGCAGCCACCTTTTGAATTAACCGGAGGCTGTATAGAGAACAGTTTGAACATCCAGTGAACACCGCATTGCAGTAGTCAATCCTACTAGAGATAAGTGCATGAATTATTTTCTCAGAATCCTGTTTATTTAGAAAGCACCTTAATTTCCTAACATATTTAAGATGGAAGAAACATGATTTGGACAACTTTGTAATATGCGCTTTAAATGACATGCTAGAGTCAAAGATAACTCCTAGATTGCGGGCTGATTCAGTAAAATTAATGGGGATTCCAACGGAGTTAAATGATGACAAAATATTGTTATGATCAGCGTCATTCCCTCCAACAATTAACATCTGTTTTATCTATGTTTAAAGACAAGTAGTTCTCATTCATCCACTCCTTTAATTCACTAACACAACTAATTAAAGACAACATCGGAGAAACTTCATTTGATTTAAATAAAAAGTATAACTGGGTGTCATCTGCTTACGAGTGAAAATTAACATTGTTTTCTAATGAGAGATCCCAGTGAAAGTATGTAAAGTGAAAACTGTAAAGGTCCCAGTACTGAGCCCTGCGGGACACCATATTGAACTTCTGTGTATAATGATGGAGTACTGTCAGCACATTTCTGTACATATTGGAATCGATTTGATAAATAAGAACTAAACCAAGTGAGCACAGTGCCTGTAAGCCCAACATAATTTTCTAGCCTGTGCAGTAAAATAGAATGGTTTATGGTGTCAAATGCTGCACTTAAGTCCAACAACATAATTACAGTGGAGTTTCCTGATACAAGAGACACTAGGCACAAGTGTAGCAACGCATACATTTATTTATAAGGGAGAAACGCTTTTCCTTCGTTTCCCCTACATCACAAAGCACAGTACAATAAGCACAGCACTTTCTTTTCTCTCTGCCACTCCTTCTGCCTCCACTCTTCCTCTGGCAATCTTTGTTCTCCTCTTTCCGACCCAGGCTCCCAAAATAAAGGCGGGTGGCTCCCTTTATGCTGTACCTGGAATGTGCATCCACTTGTGCACTAATTAGTAATAAAAGGCTTAACTAAGTGATCATCAAGTTCAGTCCTGTGGACTAAAACCACCACTTGGTTTTAACTGGACACATAACTTGGTTTTAACTGGACATGTTTTTATTAAACAAGCTGTTATTACTCAGTTTCTGCCTTTTTCTGTGTAAATCCATGTGATGGTGTGGGTCATCTCCACACTGCCAGGTCCTTCCAGAAACCCTTTGAACCCACCAGTGCTGATAACATATCCAATAGAAGAGGCATAGCAGATAAGATCTTATACACATAGGGGTGCATAAAGTGCTTTTATTAAAACAATAAATAAAAAAAAGTCCAAATAAATAGTACAGTGTAATCTTCTATTATAAAAAAATAATCCATTAAAATTAACAGTGCCCAAATGGAGATTATTAACAGTTCAGTAAATATTTTCTTAAATCCAGAGATTAAAATAATCTGAGACCACTCCTTGAAAGGTCACGAGACCAGTGCTGCCTTCCAAAAGAAGACATCCCCTCAGGATAACCCATATGGGATCTGGCCACCGAGGAAATGCCCAAGTGACAGGTGCAATCAACCATCACTTCACTGGCCTAATCTGAGCCTCCACATGTCCCCCACTGCTAGTCCCTCAGTATTCATGGCAGACATCGCAGTGGGGGTCGCTCCTACTGACAGGAAAGCACTCTTTAGTAGTGCTCCTTCCCCAACCTCAGGCTTCCGAAGCCCCGATTCTTACTCTGGACCACCTGTTTCTTCCTCCTTCCAGCTTGTGCTGTTGCACTTCTCTCTCCCTATCGTGTTTCCTCCTCTTCTTTCATTTTAACCTCTGCTCCCTTTCTGTCTTTCTCTTCAATCTCTCTCTCTCTCTCTCTCTCTGCTCTCCTTCAACACAACACATTCAAATCTTGCCTCCCTGGCTCACCCCTTTTAGTGCTTGCAGTCGGTAGCAGTAGTAGATGCTGTAGTCCCTTCATCAACCTCTGGTTCTCGGCAGGGTGGCCTCCTTTGGCATGTCTGCCATGCCATTGTGAGCTGGTTCCCCCATCTTCCTTGTTCACAAAAGCCAGCACCTGCTGGATCTTTGGAGGGAGATCTCAGTGGTCCCCACTACCCCTAAGCTGATCAATGGGAAATCAAACTGTCCCAGAAGCATCAATCACTAACACCTCAGTAGGACTCTGACTGTCTGCCTCTCCTCCTCTTTACTGGCCGACTCCAAACCTCAAAATTGCCTCATTCTTTTCCTCTTTATCCTCTTTGATCAAACTCCCCCAAGTTTGTTTCAATTTCTTCCCTCTGTCCCGTAAAGGCTGCTTTAACCACAGCTGCTTAATTGGGTGTAGGTACGAGGAGCCACTCCCTCTGCAGCATCATTGAGGTGCCTGATTCTCAAGACGTGTATGTGGCGTGGTCAGCCAGCTCCCCAATTAACCATGGAGCGAAACACACACCCACACCCGATTGGAGCCTGCACTTTCTAGGGACGTGATTATTTATTTAAAATTGGCCCCCTATAGCTAAGCCTCAGACCTGCTATTCCACAATCCACAAAATGGGCTTGCTGAATTTTTAGGAGTACTAGGGTGTTGTACCTTGTTAGCCATTATGAATGTAGTGAAAATTCAATCAAAATGACACCATTTATTCGCTAACTAAAAAGATTACAATATGTAAGCTTTCGAGGCATCTCCGGACCCTTTTTCATATTGTAATCTTTTTAGTTAGCCAAAAAAAGGTGTCATTTTACTTGACTTTTCACTGAATTCTTTAGGGAAATGTAGCAAACATTTTTGTGTGTGACATTAATGATTGTTTTTTGCTTTTTAAGATTTTGCTCTTTTTTATGTGCTGGCTTTTTAAACCTTTTCTTATTAATTCACAAGTGAATTTTAAACTGAAGTAGCTGTTTGCCTTTAGAATTCAGTGCCATTTGCTCCTGTGTCGGTGCTGCTTATCACTAATTGACCGTATTTGGATACAATTAATGGAATATACTCCACAGGAAAAAGTGAATGAACATTATGATAAAAGAAAGTTGACATTTAAATATACTGTATGAGAAAAAATGCAAATTTTTCTTTTCATGTAAATGCACTTTTACATATTTCTGAATGCAAAATAAGAATTGAAAATACTAATTAATCAACTTGATTACTTAGAAGTAAGAGTGAACAATTTATTTGAAAAACTGGTTAGAATGATAACTTGCAGCCACAGGTGGTGATACATGACCGAAATTGGGTACCTCTGCAATGCAATGAGTTCTTTTCTTTGTGATCCAACATGAGTACAACAGAGAGGCCAGTGATGAAGCTATAATTAAAAACACACCCTCTTCTAGTCATCTTTGTGTTGCATGCCAACATGACAAATATGTATCTGAACCATACAAAAAATTGAAATCCCAGGAGGAAACCCACAAATGCAAACATATGTATAGGTAATTTTGATGTTTGTAGTGTCTGTCTGAGATAGTTGGTGGTTTAATACATCTGGGCACCAGTTTAATGAATGTAATTAAGATTCACAGGTAAGTGATTTTTTTATGATATACTCGTATATATATTTTCAACTCAAAATGTTCAGTCGTCTTCAAACTAGAGATGCAGCTGCAGGCTATGTACACTCATGAATGCACATTGATACTGTGATTGTGTGAAGAATGACAATTTCCGGGAATAAATGTTGGGGCTCGAACATGGTTGTTCCCATTAACATTAATGTGTTTTAAGATAAAACAGAAAGGGCACTTGATGGCAGAAGTAACAGATATAAACTTAAAAAAATAGCCTTTCTTGGGCTTGCAATAACAAGGTTTCTTACTCTTTCCGAGTTAGGCTAGGAAGTTCCATCCTGCTTATTGCTCAGACAACTAAAAAGACATCTCCTTCCCGGCTGGCTCGAAATTTATAGACTGGACATTGGGTTAGTTGTCCTTACTGGGTGTCTTCTCAGCACTGCGTTGGGGGACATGATTAGCTCCAGCACCCCCTATCATCTTGGAGGGAGTACAACATACCACAGATGAGTCCTGACAACATTCGTGACAATACACATGCTACATACCTAGAAGGATCCTTTGTTCTCGGATGTGTTTACATGCATTCAAGTAGTACGATTCTCCATTTAAATAAACTGAAGAAATTTTTCTCCAAGAGGAACACCTTTGCACTGAAAACAACCAGTATTCTCTGAGCAACTATCATTAATATGACCCCATATAAATACACAACATTTGGATGTGTATTATTTTTATGTTGCCATTCCTTCATTTTCCAGTATATAAAATTAATGTATGATTATAAATTGGGTATACAGTGATACCTTGAGATACGAGTTTAATTCGTTCCATGACCGAGCTCGTAAGTCAAAATGCTTGTATCTCAAATTAATTTTCCCCATTGAAATTAATTGAAATGAGATTAATTCGTGCCAGCCCCCAAAAAAACACCCCAATTTTTTGTTAAATGTTTTCAACATAAGAAAAATGTATTTATAATGAACAAATATTGTATACAAACAAAATAAAACCTAATACATAAAAGAGAATCTAAAGAAATAAACAGATGTTGGCAAAGCCGATTAGCGTATTGTAATGTTTTTTTCTTTCACTTCACTTTTGCTTAACTTAATTTTCTTCTTCACTAGTTTTTTTCTTTTTTGCCACGCTTTCATCACTTTCATTCGCAGGGTGTTTCAATAGAAACCTGTCCAAGGAGCTTTGTTTAGTCCTCCCCTTTAGAATGTTTCTGAAATGAGTTAGGCAAGTGTCATTAAATAGCGCGGCTGCACGTTCAGTTTCTTTTCAGTAAAGTCAGGCGTTAGGCAAGTGTCATTAAATAGCACGGCTGCACGTTCAGTTTCTTTTCAATAAAGTCAGGTGTTAGGCAAGTGTCATTAAATAGCGCGGCTGCACGTTCAGTTTCTTTTCAGTAAAGTCAGGCGTTAGGCAAGTGTCATTAAATAGCACCGCTGCAAATTCAGTTTCTTTTCAGTAAAGTCAGGCGTTAGGCAAGTGTCATTAAATAGCACCGCTGCAAATTCAGTTTCTTTTCAGTAAAGTCAGGCGTTAGGCAAGTGTCATTAAATAGCGTGGCTGCACGTTCAGTTTCTTTTCAGTAAAGTCAGGCATTAGGCAAGTGTCATTAAATAGTGTAGCTGCACGTTCAGTTTCTTTTCAATAAAGTCAGGTGTTAGGCAAGTGTCATTAAATAGCACCGCTGCAAGTTCAGTTTCTTTTCAATAAAGTCAGGCGTTAGGCAAGTGTCATTAAATAGCGCGGCTGCATGTTCAGTTTCTTTTCAGTAAAGTCAGGCGTTAGGCAAGTGTCATTAAATAGCGCCACTGTATGATCAGTTGTAATTTTTTTAGGGTGTTTCTTTTCTTTAAAGTTCGAAACTTTTTCCCACATTGCAAACATTTCCTTTATCTCACTTTAAGAGATAACCTCCTCCGCGATACCGATCTCCTGCAGAACCTCCGTATGTTGCTGCGTATGTAGTTCCGTCAACTCCTCTGTCGTCAGTTCCTCGGAATATGCGGGGACAAGCTCTTTGATGGCTCGTATTTCGAATTTTGGCTCGTAACTCAAGACAAAAAATCAACCTAGTGACGGCTCGTATCTCAAAAAACTCGTACATTGGGGCACTCGTATCTCAAGGTATCACTGTAATTTATATTTTCCAAAATAGTTCCACTACGTGAAACTACGTGCTTCTAGGCTTTCTCTTCCTCCAACAGGACACAGAATCCATTACATTCGTAATATTACAGCTCTCTGAATAATTAAAATACTGAGATGTATACGTGATATCATTTTCATGATGATAGGAGTTAAAGCATGTTATTAAAAATGGGAACACAGTGGTGCAGTGATTGTTCATGTCTCACGCAAGATGCTTGCTGCGCTATGCGCGACCTACGATGAAATACTTTATTGTAGCAGTAATGTCTCTTTCAAACGTACTAACCCTCAATTCCTGTCCTTACATTTATTTCTCCAAATACCCAATCGCCACACAATCCGCTCTGTAATAGATGTTAAGCCATCTGTAAGCTTAGAACGCCGATTCTTCAAAACTTTTAAGGAACATTGAAATATCTTCATAGTATGTGTTTAATTATTCTATCCATCTATCCTTCCAGCACCAGCAAGAATACAGTGCAAGACAGGAACAATCCATGAACGGAATGCCAGCGGCTCGCTAGCGCTGCGGCACCGTGTCCTCACATGTTTAATTATTAACAATATAGATTATTTAAATGAAGTTAAAGTTTTATCTGTATAACATAATGAACATATTTTGCTGCATTTCATCTTAAAATGATATCATTATCATACGTAAATACGTGCTCTATAAAGTGGCTCAGGTTGTGCAATATTATAACTGTAGTGCAAGTTTACAGTGAGGTAATTATACTTATAATAACTGTACAAACAGTTCTACAAGGAGCACTTGATGGACTGATTGAGTGTGTTTATAGTTCTTGGGATGAAACTGTTTCTGAACCGCGAGGTCAGTACAGGAAAGGCTCTGAAGCATTTGCCATGTGACAGCAGTTGAAATAGACAGCATGGCTGAGGCAGCGTGTGCTTGATGCTTTATACCGATAATTCTCTTTCTGATCAGCTGCTGTAGATCTATGATTCCCCACTCAGATACAGTGATATAAATACTCTGAGTGGTGCAGAGAGAGTAATATGGAAAAAGATGGTCCGCTGTGGCAACCCCTAACGAGAGCAGCTGAAAGAAGAAGAAAGAAGGTGCAGTGAGAGTAACAATGCTAAAGCAGTAATGGTATTTAGAATAGTTTGACCATTCTTTGGACCATTATATTGTTACAGGTTAATTTCAATCGGATGCATTAAACTAATAAACAATATGCGGTTAATTTCAGTGTATTTATAAAGCCGCGTCAGGGATGAGGATCTAAAAAAGAAAGGATAACAACACAGGAACAGTAGCACTGCTTTGACGCTGGGTGCCGCCAGTCTGCAAAACAGAGCGGAGAACTTGCGTACGCCAGGGTTGGAGCTACCGTGAAAATGTGCGTGGCTTTATGCCAAGTTTAGGCTTTAGATAGATAGATAGATAGATAGATAGATAGATAGATAGATAGATAGATAAAGTATCTATCTATCTATCTATCTATCTATCTATCTATCTATCTATCTATCTATCTATCTATCTATCTATCTATCTATCTATCTATCTATCTATCTATCTATCTATCTATCTATCTATCTATCTAAAGCCTAAAGTATACATTGTGATTTGAGCGTAGAAAGTTCGTAACATTTTTGTGTGTACGCACCGTTTATACATGAGGCCCCAGTTTCTTAGTTTTGCTGATGTTAAGTTGCAGACAATTTTTGCAGAAAGAAACAAGTTTTTCACCTGACTTCTATGTTCTGTCTCATCCCCCATTAGTACAGAATCATCTGAGAGTTTTATATTTTTTTTTCCCCAAGTGCTGGTCTAAAGATGTTGGTCTTACAGAGCAACTTGGGTGGTGAAGAGTATAAATTACAGTACACTGTTCTGCACATTACTGTACAACATAACCTTTGGTCACTGTGTAAATTAAAAGCCCTTGTTGGATAGTATAATGGATATGGCTGGGTTCTTCACAGGCTGTAACCAGTTTGATTAATCTGTCTGGTTATACTTTTTTGCAAAAATTTGAAATGAGTAAAAATGCATTTTATGTGTTCACTTTCTTGTCCATCTTTTTTAGACCTCACCACGTTTTGGAGAGTCTGATTGTGAATCATCTGAAGCAGAATGCTCTGACGCCACTGTCCGTATCAGCAAGTCATCTGGGGCTTCTACTTGGTGAGAACTACAGTTGCAAGTGAAAGCATCATCACTGAACTGAAAATAAAAACTGCAATAATAAGACCACTGGTAATGATGTACAGAATTTTGCCTGTATGTCTACTCCAACCTCTGTCTTTACTGTACCAATCTTTTTCCAAAACTGAACACTGGTATTATTTAATTACATATGGCAGGGATCGTGTAACATTGATAATTTATTTTTCTCTGACATAAAAAAGACTTTATATTCTATTGTGTGGTGTACGTAAATATTATCTGCTCCAAAACAGGAACAACCTCCTTCTGATTATTGATATTGACTCTTAATAGTAAGGCAAGGATAAACAGGTATGACTTGTTGCTTTTTCCAGGACCAGTCCAATTTTGACTTAAGTAAACTGAATGTGCACACATGACCTTGCTGCTGCTGCTGCTGCTTCTGTCTACAGAAATAAACAGTAAGAAGACTGAACCTTATGAACTCTACAAAATTCTGCGGGCCATTCCAGTATCAAGTGAGGAAAAAAGTGTATTTATTTTCTCCATTGCTTAGTCCCTCTTGAATTATGAATACACTTGAAAAAGCAATGGTGGGTTGTTTTTTTACACTTGAAAAAGCAATGGTGGGTTGTTTTTTGTCCTCTTTATGAATGCATTTTGTGAAAGAACAGTAAAACTTTTTTTCCCAAACCACTAAAGCATATTATGTTTCCTGGACTTGCTTTGTGAAATGACTCCCACTTGAACAAATCCCATCACATATATTGTTTTTTTATTACCTGTTGTTCTAGTCTAGTATGGCAGGAATCTTGCATCAATGGGCGCAATGCAGGGACATTCTGTGAACTGTACTTCAGTCCCTCCCAGGAAGGGCAAACACTTTATTACTGTACAGTCACACTAACTTATGCTGTGAAAGATTAGAGTCACAGTGGATTATGGGAGAGGAAACCAGTCTCCAGACAAAACACACTGAACCACGGGGGCCTGGCAAGTTCACTGTAGAGATTTCATTTACTAAAACCAGCGAAATACATCTTTGGAGGACACCATAAAATCAGATACCCTTCATTACAACAACTTCATTTATTTCTTCATGATTTTTTTATAAACACAAAAGTTAATCATTGTTTTTTTTTTTATTAATAGATGTTTATTCCATTATTGTGAAAGCAATTCTGATTAGCCTATCAGCTGAAGTCGACAGAATGTTGTGTGCAGATTCCTATATTTATTATGATGTTACTGATTTTAGCTGCATTTTCTTAAGATTTGTAGACCATTTAAATGTTTATAAAATGGATATTCACAGTAATTAAAACAGAATTTATATGTATTATCTTTGAAAAGGCTAGAAAAACACATCACACAGTAAAGCAGCATTATTATTTTTAAACTCAATCTAAATGGATTCCTGTAAGAATCTAAAAACATGGTGTGTTACACTTACCTGTATTTTTCAGACATGTTTTTGTGAAATTACGTCTTAATTCCATCTCATTCAAAAACATGTTTCAGACATCCCAAAGCAAGTAATCTGAAAAAAATGATGTGAATATTAGAGATGTCATTTTATGTTATTGTTCATTTTTGTCTATAAAATCCACTTGAAATTGTGTTAAATTGTGGTTACTGGATAACAAATGTAGCCATCTCATACATTTTTTTAATTAAACTTGGCACAAAGTTGGATAATTGGATTGACATTTTGCAGAATGTTCTTGTTGCATTCTTAATTCTTCCTCCTAAGAAATTTCACATAAGTTTTATATGTGCCTGTAATATCTTGCTGTGCAGATAAATTTTCTTTCAAATGTCAATATGACAATTTTGAATTCTCTTGACACCAAACTGAGGTACAGTTGTTTAAAGTACATTATAGTGAATCTGCAGGTCGAGACACATATTCAGGTAATCATTTTAACCAAAGGACTTGATAACCAGCTTGTGGTTCCTCCATTTTAACCCCAACCTGCTCTGTGTCACTTAAATAACAAAAGCAAAATATACTAAAATAACACAGAATTAATGCAACACCAGTATTTCTATTGTGCACATGAGTGCTTAGTTATGTTTTAAAAGCAACAAAAGTGGGATCCTTTGTCTTCACTTGAATGGAGGGCTCCTATCCATCTCAGGCATTAAAAAAGTATTACTTTAAACAGTTTATCAGCTCTTTAAAATGAAATCAGCTGTGTTACAGTATGTGCCTCACCATTCAGACCTAGCGGAATGTGGAAAGGCTGGTGAAACTGGCTACAAAGCAAGTGGTCAGAGGGCTCCAGTCCAGGCTTTCCCATCCTGAAAATTGTCATGCTTTATTAAAAAATCTGTTCAAAACCTGCCCTGTACACACCGTGCATTTGTGTGTGTGAATAAGAGAATATTGAAGTCTACTAGACCAAGGCCTCTGAGTTCTGGTTCTGGCCATCCTTCAAGTCTTCCACTCTTTTTATTTGCAAATTATGTTTATTAAAACACATTGTTTTAGCAGTTCAGCTAAAGAATAACTGGTTGTGTTGTGCATTTGCTTGGAATATCATGAAGTATTGTTGATTATTTATTATATTTATTGCTGTCTGTACATAGGATCTGTTCATGATAGAATTTATAGTGCTACCAAACTTAATGTAACTGGAGATTAGGTGATTGAGAGCTTATAGTAATTTTAAAATGTAGTTGTCTAGTTGAAAGGTCCGCAAAGCAAAACACTTGAAGGCACAGGGATAAATAGAGTCAGAATCAGGACCAGAATTAAATGGCCAAGAAATTAGCCAAGGCTGAAGACTCTCTTAGATTTGTAGGTTCTGCCATCCCCTATAATCCCACATAATGTGTATTGTGCTTGTGTGTATAATCCTCATGGGAGAGAGAGCTGCCATTATTTGATAGATGTTAATTACACATTTTTATAGAGTTGATTTGCTTTTTGCATTGTGCTTTGGTAAAAAATGAAAACAGCAATAACCGATGCAGTGTTGATGAATAGGTATCAAAATCATTCCAGTGGGGCAATAAAAATAAAGCACTCGGGGCAAATGTTTTAAATAACCTGCTTGGACATATAGCCCCTTGGCTTTGACTTTAATTTATTAGTAAATTCCTAAACTTTTGTAATGTGTTTATTCTAAAAGAGCATTTAAATATGGTTATAAATTTAGGGTATGCACTTTTGTGTCTATGTTGTGCATAAGGAAAAAGGTACATAGCAAAGACCAAGCCATCATGTCATCCACTTTCTTTAAACTATGAGGCTAAAGCCTGTTTGTCTGAATTTTGGATTATTATCAAATTAAAAACAAGAGTGGGTGAAGGCAAAACCAATGTAAAGTTTCATGCCCCTATCTCATACTTTCTATAGACTGTCTACCATTTTAAATGTTATCTGTCATTTGCAACTTGGGCATTAATATTTTTGATAGTTTAGTACTTGCTTTCAGATGAGCAATACAATTTGGGTATAGCAGCTTTTGCACAGTCCTTGTAGAGAACAAAACTGACTTCATGAAAAATCTTTTGACACTCAGGCCTGGGTTGAACTCTGCAAGAATTGGAATGTGCGTCATTGTCATTTGTTAAATTTGTTTATGCAGATATTGCAAATATTAAACATAATTTAAAAAGTGTCATTATTTTATTATAGACTAGCTGCTAATACAGTGCCCCACACAATGTGATAATCATTATAAACGTATTATTAACCAAGACTTCAGATCCCCCATGAAGTACATTTCACATCCAGGCTCTTGAGTTGTTGCCATTGGAATTTGCTTCCAGGAAACCTTATCACTGTGCTTTGGGAGACATTTCTGCTCTTTGAATTAAATTCATAATGCAGAACTGCCCTTTTAAAATTGTCATATTCTGAGGCTTCTTAAAAAATGACAGTTCATTCCAAACAACGTTACTTTTTAGATTAGCACAAAAAAGCACTTTTATCCATACCTAGCCAATGTTTGGGGGAGGGGGCTGCTTAGGGTGTTGGGTTTTTTCCTTGAATTGTGTCTCCATGATGTTTAGTGTGTCACGTGTGCCCCCAAGTGAAGCGACTGTACAAAATGCATAATGCTAACTGCAGCACTTTTTTGTTTGTTTCCAGTGTGCACAATAATAAAGTGAAGAACATGTCTTATTGATTGTAGAACTCTTATCATGTAAATTATTCCATGTAATGTTTTAATTTATTTTTAATTATATTGTATGCTTATTTTGTAGCTGGCCTACATAGAAATTATTTATGTTTTGGTGCAAATTATTAAGACATCTGTAGATCAGACCTTTTTCTTAATTTCTTAATATTTTCAAATGCATTGCTTTTTCACATCCCACTGATGTTTCATGCATACAAGTACTGTTAAGTTCTGTATTTATTGAATGATGGAAGCTGTCCTGAACGGGTTTTAGAAAGGAGTCCTAGCTGTTGCTTTGCATTGGTAGGAGCCGTTAATGATGTAGACTCCCTGCTTCGGCTAGCAATCAAGTATCTTGCTAATATGCACTATTGTAACACAAAACAAAAAAAAAACATACAGCCATAAATATGGAGCACTGGATAACTAAATGAAATGGCTTCACCTACTAATGTAATGCCCTGCGTTCCTGATAATGATTTTAGTTATGTGCAGAAGGGCAGGACACAAAAAATGGCAAGCGTGCTCTCAATTTTAAAAGGGCTTCTCTGTATTATTAGTATTTCATTCTGGATATGGACAATGATTAAAGGATCAAACATCTTCAAAAAGGTGTATGCTACTGGCCATTCTCAAAAGGGGGATTAGCAATGTATCTTCTTCAGTTTATGTCAGTAGGTTCAGTCAGTAAGAGTACTAACCTGAGGTACAGTCAATCACTATACCTCTGTAGCCTCTCCAGATTCCTTTTTATTTACCCTTCAAATGGCTTCCTGATAAAGCAAACTGGACTATGTTTCATAAACCAGTGTACAGTAATGGGACCGAATTGGAAAATTAACGCTGCATGGAATAAAAGCCAGTGTACTGTACCAGATTTTCTTTCCCTTGTCTGTTTTTTGTTGTTATTACTGTTTTCTGGAGCAGATATGAAGTAAATAAAGCAACAAACTGATGTCTTTAATTGCTGTTTGCAAAACTCAATTGTACTGACTTATTCTGATAAAAGGCCTATCAAAATGTACAAATTACAAGCTTCACACCCTAAGGGAGATGTTTGAGATTTATCATCACTTTCTTATGCAATATAAAATTATGTTTGAGATCAGAAATGTGGAGATTCTGAATTGAAGTGAGAGACACTCCTTGAAATGAGGAGGTGATCGGGCCTGTGGTGTTGGTGCCATCAGCAGATTTAATGATGGAGTTGGAGCTGTGTTTAGCCACACAGTCGGGGAAACAAGTAATACAGAAGGGATCTTTGTGTACTTGCCCTATTAACATGTTAACATGGTGAGTGTGATGCTGTTACTGCTGAGATCTCTTTGTTAGGAAGTTCAAAACTCAGCTGCAAAGGATGGCGCCAGTTCCTAAATACGCAAGTTTGTTGGTCAGCTTTGATGGCACAAAAGAGTTAAATGCTGAGCTGTAGCCTATAAACAGGACTCTGTCATAACAGTTTATAATATCCAGATGAGCCAGGATGGAATGAAGTGGAAGTGGCATCCTCTGTATACTGGACATGAAGATATGCAAATGGAAGGTGATCATAACTATCTAGTATTCCTTTTAACAAAGCTAATGTGCAACCCATCTGTAGTAATTCAGACTGCTTGCTTTTGTTTTCTTAGACACAGGGATAATTATTGTCTTTTTGAAGAGGTTGGAGACCAGAGATTAAAGATGACACTGAAGATGTGGCTAATTGGTTGTTACACATTTTTAAAGCACGGCCTGAAATTCCAACCACACCAGATGACTTGTGGACATTAACTTGTTTAAAAGTCCTCTTTATGTCATGTACAGAAGCAAGGAAAGATTAATCATGTGGTGCTGGCTTCTTGTTATTGTGATCAAAGTGGATATAGAAGCCATTAAGTTCATCAGCAAGTGAAAATGCAAATGAGATTGGATTAGGTTTTACTTTATAGTCTGTAAGTATCTGTAGCCCCTGTCAAAGTTTGTGTGAATTATTACACCTGGTAATTTGCATCTTAGGTTTATTCCTGTAATTATTTTAGGGTAAGCATTTAAATTTTCTTTGTTGAAGTTTCCAACAATAATAAAGAATCCCTCAGGATGTAAAATGCTTGTAGTCTGTAATAATGGTGTACAAATCATTCAGCTCATTGTTCATGTTGCCTTATGGAAGAGTATAAACAGAAGCCAGAAGAACAGGCATTAAGGCTTATCTTTAATTTTGGAATTTTACTTTTCAATAAAGTTTTCTTTTTTTTTTCTTTTTTCTTTTTTTTTTCTTTTAATATATTTTATTGTAATCATTCCGTACAAATAGATCAATTTTTACAAAAACTAGGATTGAAAAGAAATCAAATCCCACCCCTTGGAAGGAGAGCATGGCCAAAGGAGTAATACTTAAAGCTTGTAAACATACCTACTGTAAATTGTTGAGTTTAATAGGGCAATAAAGGTAAATGGAGAAGAAAAAGAAATGCAGAGATAATTATTTCTTCTTCTTCTAAAATATTATTGATTAGATCCTGCAATGTTTTGAAAAAGTTCTGTACAGATCCTCTGAGAATTTGATTTTTTTCCAATTTCAAATAATATAAAACATCTGTTTCCCACTGACTTATAAGAGGAGAGTTAGGATTCTTCCAATTTAACAAAATAAGTCTGTGTGCCAAAAGTGTAGCGAATGCAATCACAGTTTGCTTGTCCTTCTCCACTTCAAATCCATCTGGAAGAACACCAAACACAGCTATTAATGGGTTAGGGGGGATTGTGATACGATGGCTGTCTGAAAGGCACTTAAAAATTTTGGTCCAAAATGATGTTAATTTGGTGCAGGCCCAAAACATGTGACCCAGGGAGGCAGGAGCTTGGTTGCAGCATTCGCAGGTTGGATCTTGCCCTGGAAATATTTTGGACATTGCTACCTTCCACTCCTTTTCTGATATATTAATTAAGAGATCTTTTTCCCATTGTCCTCTTGGATCTTTGAAAGGAAGGGACTCTAATAAAATTTTATATATTGCAGAAATTGTGTCTAAGTCCTCGAAACTGAGCAGTATTTTTTCCAGCATGGTGGAGGGTACGAGATGAGGAAAATCGGGCAGGTTCTGTTTAACAAAGTTTCTAATTTGAAGATAGTGAAAGAAACGTGTAGCTGGAAGGTTAAATTTGGAATGTAATTGTTCAAAGGAAGCAAAGATAATGTCTATATAAAGATCTCTGAGCAATTTAATCCCAAATCTTTTCCAGATATTAAAAACTAGATATGTTTGCGAGGGTTAAAAGAGGTGGTCCTCCTGTGGAGGTGCCACAGATAAAAGATTTTCCATCTTAAAATGCTTTCTAAATTGGTTCCATGTTCTGAGTGAATGAAGCACAATTGGGTTATTAGTATATTTGTGATAACTTGCATTTATTGGGGCGCAGAGCAGGGAATATAAAGAAGTACTGCAGGATTTTACTTCTATTGCAGACCAAGCCTGTGTATGTTCATCTGTTTGTGTCCAGGTTTTTATAGCTTGTATGTTTGCTGCCCAGTAATAAAACTGAAAATTAGGTAGAGCTATGCCACCTTCTGCCTGAGGTCTTTGTAGGGTCGCTCTTCAGATATGTGAATGTTTTGAGTTCCAAATAAATGAGGTTATGGTTGAATCTAATTGCTTAAAAAATTATTTATTGATGTATATTGGAATGTTTTGAAATAAAAAAAGAAGATTAGGAAGGATATTCATCTTAACAACGTTAATTCTTCCAGCTAGAGTGAGATGAAGGGTTGACCATCTATGCAAGTCTTGCTTAATTTTTTCCATACAGATGGCGAAATTTTGTTGATAAAGAGCTTTATGTTTACTTGTGATATTTACCCTTAGGTATTTAAACTGATCTGCTATGGTAAAAGGTAGGGTGTCCAATCTAATATTATATGCTTGAGAATTCACTGGAAAGAGTATACTTTTATTCAAATTAATTCTGAGACCAGAGATTTTTTGAAATTCTGTAAGTGCTGTTAAAACTAAAGGCAGTGTTTTCTGGGTCTGATATATATATAAAACCATATCATCTGCATATAGAGAAATTTTCTGTTCCAGTCCTTCTCTGATAATCCCCTTTATCTGATAAGAATTTTGACAGTGGACCACCAGTGGTTCAATGGCGATTGCAAACAGCAGTGGTGACAAGGGCCATCCTTGTCTGGTGCCACGTTCTAGTTTAAAGTAGTCTGAACAAATGTTGTTAATACAAACTGAAGCTTCTGGATTGGTATACAGTAGTTTGATCCATGCACAAATATTCGGGCCAAACCCAAATTTCTCTAATGTAGTGAAAAGGTATTTCCATTCAATCATATCAAATGCTTTTTCTGCATCCAATGATAATATCTCTGGGGTGTTTGACTTTGCTGGTGAATATATTACATTAAATAGGCGTTGGAAGATAAGTGTCGGCCTTTAATAAATCCAGTTTGATCCTGTGATATTACCAAAGGCAGCACTTTCTCCATTCTTCTAGCTATAATTTTTGAGAGTATCTTAACATCATTATTCAGAAGTGAAACTGGTCTGTATGATGCACATTGTAACAAGTCCTTATTTTGTTTAGGAAAGACGGTGATTAATGCTTGACGAAAGGTTTGAGGTAGAATTTGATTGTCTCTAGCTTCTGTAAATGTTGCCAATAAGAGGGGGCAATAAGGTTTTCATTAGCTGACCATAATGAGAGTCTTCACTGCTGGATTAAGCTTCTCGCTACATACCACAGATCAAGGTAGCGAGAGGCACAGCCCCTCTGGGTATATAATGCTGAACTCATGAATCACAGGCTGTCAGGGTGGGCTTGTACTATGAAGCTCAAACAGAGAAGTCCCAGAACAAAGTAGCACAAACCATTCCCGGAGTCACCGGGTCCATGTAAAGGAAAGGGAAGCAGGCTGAATTCACACTTCATTAGCCAATCTGCATGCTGCCTAGTCAAAACAAACCCTAAAGGAGCCTCTCTTTCCCAGAGTCCAAAAACATGAGACCTATGAAATAATAATAATGACAAGTTTATTATTCTTTACAGGGTGTGTCTAATCATTTAGATCAGAGGTCGGCAAACTGCGGCTTGCAAGCCATATGTGGCTGTTTGGGTACGTACATGTGGCTCTGAAGTAAAATTGAAAATGAAAATAAAACTTCTAGTTTAATTTATACAATTTTAAAGGATATTATTCACATAATGATGATTTCATTTGTTGTATAGGTCTTGCAAAATTTCGTGACACTAAGGCCGACTCCACACATTGTGTTTTGGTGGGTCCCAACGAAACTCACTGTTTTTACAGGATGGAGCTGGCCGGTTCCACACATTGTATTTTAGCATGTGCCGCCGAAACGTGCCATTTTTCAAGTGAAAGACCTGTTGTGCTAGAAACAGTTCCCGCTCAATCGCATTGTCTGGTCTCTCACGGCAAAACACGTGTTCAGTCTTGCTTCCCGTCATCCTGGCAAACGGCGACATGATGCAGATGCTTATTGCAGCTGAACAGGTAATGTGTGGATGCCATAATATGAAACAATGTTATACTCACATCGTTCCAAACGGCTCCCGTAGGCCGGCTCCACACATTGCATTTTAGCAGGTCCTGCTTAACGGGAGCCGTTTAGAACGATGTGAGTATAACATTGTTTCATAAGCGTGGCGGGGATGGTTGAGCACATGGTAGGCAGCGCAGCTAAATTAAAGTGACTAATATGTGAGCGCATATGCATATGCACCGCAAGTTGGGTGTGCAGTGGGTGAGAAAGAAGATTTTTGGAGTGAGTTGGATGGAGTGATGAACAGTGTACCAAAGGGACAGAAAGTGGTGATTGGAGTGGATTTCAATGGGCATGTCGGTGAAAGGAACAGAGGAGATGAGGAGGTGATGGGTATGTATGGTGTCAAGTAGAGGAATGAAGAAGGACAGAGGATAGTGGATTTTGCCAAAAGGATGGACATGGCTGTGGTGAATACGTATTTTAAGAAGAGGGAGGAACATAGGGTTCCGTACAAGAGTGGAGGAAGTTGCACACAGGTAGATTACATCCTATGCAGAAGAGTCAATCTGAAGGAGACTGAAGACTGCAAAGTGGTGGCAGGGGAGACTGTAGTTAAGCAGCATAGGATGGTGGTCTGTAGGATGACCTTGGAGATCAAGAAGAGGAAGTGAGTGAGGGCAGAGCCAAGGATCAAATGGTGGAAGTTGAAAAAGGAAGACTGCAAGGTTGAGTCTTAGGGAGGAGGTGAGACAGGCACTGGGTGGCAGTGAAGAGTTACCAGACAGCTGGGAAACTACAGCAGATGTAGTAAGGGTGACAGCAAGAAGGGTGCTTGGCGTGACATCTGGACAGAGGAAGGAGGAAAAGGAAACCTGGTGGTGGAATGAGGAAGTACAGGATAGTATACAAAGGAAGAGGATGGCAAAGAAATAGTGGGATAGTCAGAGAGATGCAGAAAGTAGACAAAGAGTACAAGGAGATAAGGCGCAAGGTGAAGAGAGAGGTGGCGAAGGCTAAAGAAAAGGCGTATGATGAGTTGTATGAGAGGTTGAGCACTAAGGAGGGAGAAAAGGACCTGTACCGATTGGCTAGACAGAGGGACCAAGCTGGGAAAGATGTGCAGCAGGTTAGGGTGATAAAGGATAAAGATGGAAACGTACTCACAAGCGAGGAGGGTGTTGAGTAGATGGAAAGAGTACTTTGAGAGGCTGATGAATGAAGAGAACGAGAGAGAGAAGAGGTTGGATGATGTGGAGATAGTGAATCAGGAAGTGCAACGCATTAGCAAGGAGGAAGTAAGGACAGCTATGAAGAGGATGAAAAATGGAAAGGCTGTTGGTCCAGATGACATACTTATGGAAGCATGGAGGTGTTTAGGAGAGATGGCAGTGGAGTTTTTAACCAGATTGTTTAATGGAATTGTGGAAAGTGAGAGGATGCCTGAGGAGTGGAGAAGAAGTGTACTGGTGCCGATATTTAAGAATAAGGGGGATGTGCAGGACTGCAGTAACTACAGGGGAATAAAATTGATGAGCCACAGCATGAAGTTATGAAAAATAGTAGTGGAAGCTAGGTTAAGAAGTGAGGTGATGAATAGTGAGCAGCAGTATGGTTTCGTGCCAAGAAAGAGCACCACAGATGCAATGCTTGCTCTGAGGATGTTGTTGGAGAAGTTTAGAGAAGGCCAGAAGGAGTTGCATTGTGTCTTTGTGGACCTGGAGAAAGAATATGACAGGGTGCCTCGAGAGGAGCTGTGGCATTGTATGAGGAAGTCGGGAGTGGCAGAGAAGTACATAAGAGTTGTACAGGGTATGTACGAGGGAAGTGTGACAGTGGTGAGGTCTGCGGTAGGAGTGACAGATGCATTCAAGTTGGAGGTGGGATTACATCAAGGATCGGCTCTGAGCCCTTTCTTATTTGCAATAGTGACGGACAGGTTGACAGACGAGATTAGACAGGAGTCCCCATGGACTATGATATTTGCTGATGACATTGTGATCTGTAGTGATAGTAGGGAGCAGGTTGAGGAGACCCTGGAGAGGTGGAGATATGCTCGAGAGGAGAGGAATGAAGGTCGGTAGAAACAGGATAGAATACATGTGTGTAAATGAGAGGGAGGTCAGTGGAATGCTGAGGATGAAGGGAGTAGTGTTGGTGAAGGTGGATGAGTGTAAATACTTGGGATTAACAGTACAGAGTAATGGGGATTGTGGAAGAGAGGTGAAAAAGTGCAGGCAGGGTGGAATGGGTGGAGAAGAGTGTCAGGAGTAATTTGTGACAGACGAGTATCAGCAAGAGTGAAAGGGAAGGTCTACAGGACGGTAGTGAGACCAGCTATGTTATATGGATTGGAGACGGTGGCACTGACCAGAAAGCAGGAGACAGAGCTAGAGGTAGCAGAGTTAAAGATGCTAAGATATGCACTGGGTGTGACAAGGATGGATAGGATTAGAAATGAGTACATTAGAGGGTCAGCTCAAGTTGGACGGTTGGGAGACAAAGTCAGAGAGGCGAGATTGCGTTGGTTTGGAAATGTGCAGAGGAGAGATGCTAAGGATAGAGCTGCCAGGGAACAGAAAAAGAGGAAGGCCTAAAAGAAGGTTTATAGATGTGGTGAGAGAGGACATGCAGGTGATGGGTGTAACAGAACAAGATGCAGAGGACAGAAAGATATGGAAGAAGATGATCCACTTTGGCAACCCCTAACGGGAGCAGCCGAAAGAAGACGATGGGTGCTCTCTACTAGGCAAGGTAACTTTGGTAATGGCGAAATGTGAAAACGGAGAATCTAGGGGAGGCACATGTAGTTGTTTCTGTAAAGTTTGTGTAGTTGCGCGAACGTGGAGTCCGTGTCGCTTTACTGTTTCTGCAACTTACAATTAGTATTATCTTTTGGCTGGGTGCATACAGAAACTGCATTAATCTTTGCATTCCAGTTGACTACAAGTTAAAAGGTATTGTTGATAACGGCAACCTAGCAATTATTATTATTTTATTATAAAGGCAATTGTTTTAAATATGTATATAAAATAATGCTGGTTTTATTATATTTAGATACGTTGATGGTTGAGATTTACCGTGGCGTGTTTTACTTCACATGCAACTGTTACAATAAAACGTGTTCCTGGCAGTTGGGAGACCTGGGTTCGCTTCCCGGGTCCTCCCTGCGTGGAGTTTGCATGTTCTCCCGGTGTCTGCGTGGGTTTCCTCCCACAGTCCAAAGACATGCAGGTTAGGTGCCTAGTGTGTGCTTGGTGTGTGTGTGCGTGCCCAGTGTTGGCTGGGATTGGCTCCAGCAGACCCCTGTGACCCTGCAGTTAGGATATAGCGGGTTGGATGATGGGTGGATATTTTCAATTAACTGTTATTTATTATTTTGAATAATGACTTAGTTAATTTTATTTCCTTTTAATATAATGTATTTTTGTAACGTGTTAAATAAAATATATTGTTTAGGGTGTTTTTCAATATGGCTACGAAGAAAAAATTAAGAAAAACAATAGATGAGCATCGTGACTTTAAAACTGAATGGAGTAAACCTTTTGCGTTTATCTCGAACTTGGATGTCCTTCCAACCTGTCTTTTTTGCAAAGAAAAACAGGCGCACAACAAAAAGTCAAATTTGGAGAGACACTTCACAACATAACATGCCACATTTGCCAGAAAATATCCAGTTGGTATTCTTATATTCTTGCTTTCACCTTTTTATACGTTCAATCATTGCCTTTATCTAATAAATTTTCTGTAATAATTTTGTTGCGTTTGCCTTTATTCGCTGCGCTCAATTGAGGTCGCCCTTTTGAAGCTCGCCTTTATTTACGCGCGCCTTTATTCGGCGCTCAATTGAGGTCGCCGTTTTGAAGATCGCTTTTATTTATGTGTGCTTTTATTCGCCGCGCCCAATTGAGGTCGCCCTTTTGAAGGTCGCCTTTTTGTGCGTGCCCTTATTGACGGATACCAACTTGGAATCGTGCCTTAAATTAAAAATGACTTATAAACCGGACATACAGAAACTTTCTAAGGAAATGCAAGCTCATTGCTCACACTGATTAAAACCAATGAGAGCAATTTTTATGTGATTTTTTCTTATTTTAATAAAGATATAATCAATACTATTACTTGTTATAATATTACTTAAAATTTTCCTTATTTGTAAAAATGTCTTTATGGCTCTCGATTAATTTTTCAATTGTTGTGAGGGACAGGATTGGCTTTTATGTCTCAAATTTTTGCCGACCCCTGATTTAGATGGAAGAAAAAAGTATGAAGCATCTGCACGGATAGATTGGACATAAGCTGGCACATCTTTTTTGTTTTTGATCTACCTGTGCAGAAAAGCCTTGTAAAGCTATCAATATTTCACAGGATTTAAGGTTTATTTTGACTCACTGCCATAATGCATGGCTAATTGCATGGGCATTCTGTCTGCACCCTCTTCCATTATACCTACCAGACCCATGGATGCCTTATATATACTGTGTGTATCTCCTCGGGCGAATACAGATCCTATATATTTTTACTTATGGCTAGTTTTATTATTTTGTGTTTATCAATCTGTTTGCATCTTTTGTTGTTTGAGGCACAGTGATGCACTGCTGCCTCACAGCTCCTGTCCCATTTTGTCTGGCCACAATCATCAGTCCAGCATAATTGTAGATATTTCCCTAGTGCACAGGGACACTTAAGACCACTGTAGCATTATAATTCACTCAAAACTAGTTCAGTTCCCCACAGACTTCAATGCATTTTGCCAAGTTTGGTGAAGTTCCTGAACATTTCCGCAATTGTGGTGAGGTGAACACCTCAGGATTCATTCATCACTGGTCAAGTGTCTAGAAAACCTCTACAGACAGTAAATAAAACCACCTTTTTGTTTTAATGGCATTCGAATAGTGCATAATATGCAAGTGATTGTTTAAGTACTCCACGGTCCTGGCTATGAGTGCCAACCTGATCGCCATCTACTGTATGTGAAGCTGGCACATTCTCCCCATGTCTACATAAGCATGTTACATGTATATTGGTCTCCTGTATCAGAGGTTGCTGGCTCTGCAGTTCCATCAGAGTAGGCTGGTCTTGTACTGTGCCTACCCCACCCAGAATAAGCACCCTGCTGCCCCTCTAGTGTAAATTGACAGATAGATATGGTAGTTGGACAATTTTTACTTAATCTCTGAGTGATTCACTAACTCATTTTCATACCTCATAATCCTACACTTAAAAATATTTGAAATAGAAGAACACTCAAGTGCTTTATCCTGTTTTGTGGAAGCCTACTGGATGCCATTATTATTAATAATTAATAACACCTCTATTTAGGATTATAGGATCATTTTTGCATGGAGCCACTTGCATGTGCTAATCAACATGTAACACATCATAACTCTCTGGCACTTTGATTAGTGAATACAAGTAACTTTGGTCTTATACCCTAGAGCATATGTCATTAACAGATGAACAACCAGAGTGACATTTTTCATGTTTATAAGGAAAATGCTCGTAAACACTTATTCAATTTTACCCTTTTAAGTTTGTCTGGTTATTAAGGTTGAAGCACAACGTGGGAAGACACGTTTGTTAACTAAACTGAAAATAAACTCACAAATGTATTAACACTTCATCCATTGATTTTCTGCTCTACTTATCTCCATAACAAACACATACGTTTAAAAAAAAATAGAACCAATTGTTGCCGGAGTGCCAGTCGATCACGTGGCAAACTGAGCTCCGCATGTCATTGTGTTGGATGTGTTGGAAACTTCACAAGGACTGAGCAAAAGATGGGATGCCACTACAATGCATGCAATATGTATTAATATTCTAAACGTGTTATATTAGTGTAGTAGTGTCTTCAAAGCCATTTATACTTGAATTCTAAAATTAGGGTCACTGGCTCTAGAGGACAGGGTATCAAACTGAACCTCAAGACAACCGCAACTTCAGATTTAAAACAATTAATTGATTCTTCTAATCTTAAACGGCTGCATTTAATATTGTTTTTTGCTGTCAATTCAACAGATGTTAATAACAAAGGCTGTTAGCCAGTCAGCTCTCTGTGCACCAGTCATCATATTTAATATCTACTTCACTAAAATATCCGGTGAGAAAAAAATGAACAAAAAAACTCTGATGTTCGGATCTGTTTGGGTAAAAATCTGAAACCACTGAACAAAGTTTGACAGCTAAAATGTCTTGTCTTGTGAAGTCATTCATTTTTAGTTATAGGATCTGCATAATTTGTTTTTCATTTTTTAAATAATAGGTTAGGACAGCACAGCGGAACAGTGAATAACGTCACTGGCTCATATCCGAGAGTCTGGGTTCAAATTCCACCCTAATATCCATCGGCGGGATGATGTCCCGTCCAGATTTGCTTTCTGCCTTTCTCCCCAACCCGCGGCCCTGATCTGGAATGAGAATTATGTTCTGCGTTCTTCGGGTTACGCACCCAGATATCACACATCAGCGTCGACATATTAAAATCATGCAATCACATCAGCTAAATAAATACGCCTGGTACAAAACTATCCCCGCTTGTACGTGGTGAACTACATGAAGCTGCGTATTCTTATTTATGTTCAAGTCCATTGGGGATAAACTTCCATTGTAAGACACTGTCTAGCAGCCTTTAAAGAGGAGGCGGTCTTCTCGTCCACGACATTTCACAATCATTTGGGGGGCGGGGGAGTGAAGGCGCGCACCCTGTTAACTGAAGGCGGGGCCTGTGCGCGTGCGAGAGAAGGTTTGCCGCCCCTCCTGCACGGTGCTCTCGGAAGGCTAAGCTCAGCCACCTGGACGCTAAGGGCAGAGGCAGAGGGAGGAACGCTGTGCTACGAGGACAGGCTAGGGTCCTTCTTTCACCATGACGTCCGTGGATTTCGAGAAGCTTCGAATGAGCGGTGCTGGGAAGGCTATGGCAGTGCTGACCAGCGGCGGAGATGCACAAGGTACACCTGAATAGTAACTTCGTCTTTCAAATGCACACACAACGCCCGCTTAAGTACGTGCATGCTTGTTGGGGTTAAAAAATAGTTGTGAAGGCAGGTCCACACGTCATGCGCCTACATGGGTGGTAAATAATGGCCATTCTGTGCCCTGTTTGTTTGAAGGCACCGGCTGTGCAGGATTCCGTGAATTTGGCAGACGTCTTGCAGCCTGGCAGATGCTGTTGGCGCCAGGCAGCTGTTTGAGAGCATTTTAAGCCAGGACAAACATTCAACGCATTGTTTTAAAACTGTCAACAGATATTTAGAGGTTTAATGTAGTAGCACTTGGTACAATCTGCACACGAGACCAAGTCGCAAAAAAAAAAAAAAAAAAAAAAAAACATCCTCACGGGTGACGAGCGCTGGAATTCCTGATGTTCAACCTGTGGGTGGACCCACATAGGCCACGTGCTCGTGACATCATTCAAAGGGGCGTGTTTAAGTACGTGCCTGAAGTCAGGGAGCACTGCTTGTGCTGGGGGAAAAAGGCGCCTATATTCCAGAGGCGAAAGCTTGGGGCTCCCCAACGTCAATTCGGAATTACTTGTCAAAAGTGAACAGGTCTCCGTTTGACACCCATGGCAGGTTAACGTTGACGTCTGTATGAGGTGTTACGTAGAGCAGCGGTTGATAATTAAACAAATTGCAGTCGCGTCGTTCGCCATTTCTTTGACATCTCCATTCATATTTAATGTGTTGACCAGTTTGATGTTGGTGTTTGAATCTTTAGTGAGTAGACTGCGCACAACCATCTTGCAAGCAATCAGGGAAGGCATTTATTGTAAATACATGTTTAAGTTACTAAATTTGTGCTGTTTTTTCTTTGATGAAGCTGTGTTTTGGAGAGCGGCGTTTATAATTGTTGTACTGTATTATAGCAATTGGCTCCATTGGACGTGAGCTTATTCTTGCCACTACAAAAATATTAGTAAATTACACGTTATTTACCCGCTGAGGTTAGTAATAACACGGTACACGTGTGCTCTGGCTGTCCAGGGCCAGCTAGTGAAGAAGGTGGTTAAACGCGTGTGACAAGAACTAAACAAAAGTTGTAGGTATGCATTTAATCCTGCATGCAGGGCCGGATTTTCCTATAGGCTAACTAGGCTTCAGCCTAGGGCCTCAGGATCAAGAGGGGCCTACATTCAAATTGTTAGCAAAATTTTATTATCTCTCATGTAATTTACAAACTTAAAAATGGAAGGTGAAAGGGCCTCATAAGTGGAATAGCCTAGGGCCTCTTTTCATATTAATCCAGCCCTGCCTGCATGTGTTGAGAACATTTACCGCAGAGAGCCAGTGATCATTCAAGCAGCGCTGGGTGTAAGACAAGAAACAAACGCAATGGACGGTCTTCCAGTCCTTTGCAGGGCACAATGGCACAGGCATTTAGAAAAGTGGATGCAATCCATTAAAAGTACCCAATAAATAAGCAATCAATTTAGTTGTAACACAGTTATTTGCCAATACTGTAGATATTCTGAAATAGTGTGATCTAGTGGTGCAGTGGCTAGTGTGAATACCATAAATCAAAAAGGACTCATGTTGAGGATGGAAAAAGGGAATGGATTCTGTTTACTTCACAGCAAATAAAAGAGTAAACCTTTTGTGTTAAGTGAGAAATATTACTGACGTATTTCCAGTATTCAGTGTTAAAACAGGTAATTTAATCATATACAGTTGAAAACGCATACCAATCAATCCAGAAATGTACAGGGAGAACAAGCAAATATCATGCAGATCCTGGTGCTTTGAGACATGAATGACATCTGCACTGCCGCTCTGTCTGTAGTAAATGTATGTGTTTGTGTGTGTGTATATATATATATATATATATATATATATATATATATATATATATATATACAGTAATCCCTCCTCCATCGCGGGGGTTGCGTTCCAGAGCCACCCGCGAAATAGGAAAATCCGCGAAGTAGAAACCATATGTTTATATGGTTATTTTTAGAATGTCATGCTTGGGTCACAGATTTGCGCAGAAACACAGGAGGTTGTAGAGAGACAGGAACGTTATTCAAACACTGCAAACAAACATTTGTCTCTTTTTCAAAAGTTTAAACTATGCTCCATGACAAGACAGAGATGACAGTTCTGTCTCACAATTAAAAGAATGCAAACATATCTTCCTTTTCAAAGGAGTGCGCGTCAGGAGACAGAGAACAAAGCAAGCAGTCAAAAAAAAAAATCAATAGGGCTTTTAAGTATGCGAAGCACCGCCTGTACAAAGCTGTTGAAGGCGGCAGCTCACACCCCCTCTGTCAGGAGCAGGAAGAGAGAGAGAGAGCCACAGAAAAACAAAGTCAAAAATCAATACGTGCCCTTTGAGCTTTTAAGTATGCGAATCACCGTGCAGCATGTCCTTCAGGAAGCAGCTGCACACAGTCCCCCTGCTCACACCCCCCTACGTCAGCGCAAGAGAGAGAGAGAGAAAGTAAGTTGGGTAGCTTCTCAGCCATCTGCCAATAGCGTCCCTTGTATGAAATCAACTGGGCAAACCAACTGAGGAAGCAGAAATTAAAAGACCCATTGTCCGCAGAAACCCGCGAAGCAGCGAAAAATCCGCGATATATATTTGAATATGCTTACATATAAAATCCGCGATGGAGTGAAGCCACGAAGCGCGATATAGCGAGGGATCACTGTATATATATATGTGTGTGTGTATATATATATATATATATATGTATGTATGTATATATGTATATGTACAGTGGTGTGAAAAACTATTTGCCCCCTTCCTGATTTCTTATTCTTTTGCATGTTTGTCACACAAAATGTTTCTGATCATCAAACACATTTAACCATTAGTCAAATATAACACAAGTAAACACAAAATGCAGTTTGTAAATGGTGGTTTTTATTATTTAGGGAGAAAAAAAAATCCAAACCTACATGGCCCTGTGTGAAAAAGTAATTGCCCCCTGAACCTAATAACTGGTTGGGCCACCCTTAGCAGCAATAACTGCAATCAAGCATTTGCGATAACTTGCAATGAGTCTTTTACAGCGCTCTGGAGGAATTTTGGCCCACTCATCTTTGCAAAATTGTTGTAATTCAGCTTTATTTGAGGGTTTTCTAGCATGAACCGCCTTTTTAAGGTCATGCCATAGCATCTCAATTGGATTCAGGTCAGGACTTTGACTAGGCCACTCCAAAGTCTTCATTTTGTTTTTCTTCAGCCATTCAGAGGTGGATTTGCTGGTGTGTTTTGGGTCATTGTCCTGTTGCAGCACCCAAGATCACTTCAGTTGACAGATGGCCGGACATTCTCCTTCAGGATTTTTTGGTAGACAGTAGAATTCATGGTTCCATCTATCACAGCAAGCCTTCCAGGTCCTGAAGCAGCAAAACAACCCCAGACCATCACACTACCACCACCATATTTTACTGTTGGTATGATGTTCTTTTTCTGAAATGCTGTGTTCCTTTTACGCCAGATGTAACGGGACATTTGCCTTCCAAAAAGTTCAACTTTTGACTCATCAGTCCACAAGGTATTTTCCCAAAAGTCTTGGCAATCATTGAGATGTTTCTTAGTAAAATTGAGACGAGCCCTAATGTTCTTTTTGCTTAACAGTGGTTTGCGTCTTGGAAATCTGCCATGCAGGCCGTTTTTGCCCAGTCTCTTTCTTATGGTGGAGTCGTGAACACTGACCTTAATTGAGGCAAGTGAGGCCTGCAGTTCTTTAGACGTTGTCCTGGGGTCTTTTGTGACCTCTCGGATGAGTCATCTCTGCGCTCTTGGGGTAATTTTGGTCGGCCGGCCACTCCTGGGAAGGTTCACCACTGTTCCATGTTTTTGCCATTTGTGGATAATGGCTCTCACTGTGGTTCGCTGGAGTCCCAAAGCTTTAGAAATGGCTTTATAACCTTTACCAGACTGATAGATCTCAATTACTTCTGTTCTCATTTGTTCCTGAATTTCTTTGGATCTTGGCATGATGTCTAGCTTTTGAGGTGCTTTTGGTCTACTTCTCTGTGTCAGGCAGCTCCTATTTAAGTGATTTCTTGATTGAAACAGGTGTGGCAGTAATCAGGCCTGGGGGTGGCTACGGAAATTGAACTCAGGTGTGATACACCACAGTTAGGTTATTTTTTAACAAGGGGGCAATTACTTTTTCACACAGGGCCATGTAGGTTTGGATTTTTTTTCTCCCTAAATAATAAAAACCATCATTTAAAAACTGCATTTTGTGTTTACTTGTGTTATATTTGACTAATGGTTAAATGTGTTTGATGATCAGAAACATTTTGTGTGACAAACATGCAAAAGAATAAGAAATCAGGAAGGGGGCAAATAGTTTTTCACACCACTGTATGTATGTATATATGTATGTATATATGTATATATATATGTGTATATATGTATGTATATGTGTATATATATGTGTATATATATATATATGTATGTATATATATATATGTGTATATGTATATATGTATGTATATATGTATGTATATATGTATGTATGTATATATGTATGTATATATGTATATATGTATATATGTATGTATATATGTATGTATATATGTATATATATATATGTGTATATATATGTATGTATATATGTATATATATATATATATATATATATATATATATATATATATATATAGATTTTGTCCGGGGCTTTATGCCTCTGGTAGGGCCACCCAAGGCAAACTGGTCCTAGGTGAGGGATGAGACAAAGAGCGGTTCAAACTTTCTATGATGAATGAAAACTTTGGACGTTGTTTTCCCTTGCCCGGATGTGGGTCACTGGGGCCCCCCTATGGAGCCAGGCCTGGAGGTAGGGCTCGATGGCGAGTGCCTGGTGGCCGGACCTGCACCCATGGGGCTCGGCCGGGCACAGCCCGAAGAGGCAACGTGGGTCCCCCTTCCCATGGGCTCACCACCTATGAGAGGGGCCAAGGAGGTCAGGTACAGTGTGAGTTGGGTGGTGGCCGAAGGCGGGGACCTTGGCGGTCCTATCCTCGGCTACAGAAGCTGGCTCTTGGGACGTGGAATGTCACCTCTCTGAAGGGGAAGGAGCCTGAGCTAATGCGCGAGGTTGAGAGGTTCCGGCTAGATATAGTCGGACTCAACTCAACGCACAGCTTGGACTCTGGAACCAATCTCCTTGAGAGGGGCTGGACTCTGTACCACTCTGGAGTTGCCCCCGGTGAGAGGCGCCGAGCGGGTGTGGGTATACTTATTGCCCCCCGACTTGGAGCCTGTTCATTGGGGTTTACCCCGGTAGACGAGAGGGTAGCCTCCCTCCGCCTTCGGGTGGGGAGATGGGTCCTATCTGTTGTTTGTGCGTATGCACCGAACAGCAGTTTGGAGTACCCACCCTTTTTGGAGTCCCTGGAGGGGGTGCTAGAGGGCATACCTTCTGGGGACTCCCTCGTTGTGCTGGGAGACTTCAATGCTCACGTAGGCAATGACAGTGAGACTTGGGAGGAATGGCCCCCCCGATCTGAACCCGAGCGGTGTTTTGTTATTGGACTTCTGTGCTCGTCACGGATTGTCCATAACGAACACCATGTTCAAGCATAGGGGTGTTCATATGTGCACTTGGCACCAGGACACCCTAGGCCTCAGTTCGATGATCGACTTTGTGGTCGTGTCATCGGACTTGCGGCCACATGTCTTGGACGCTCAGGTGAAGAGAGGGGCAGAGCTGATCACCACCTGGTGGTGAGTTGGCTTCGATGGTGGGGGAGGATGCCGGTCAGGCCTGGTAGGCCCAAACGTGTTGTGAGGGTCTGCTGGGAACGTCTGGCAGAGCCCCTTGTCAGAAGTAGCTTCAATTCCCACCTCTGGCAGAACTTCGACCACATCCCGAGGGAGGTGGGGGACATTGAGTCCCAATGGGCCATGTTCCGTGCCTCTATTGTTGAGGCAGCTGACTGGAGCTGTGGGCCGTAAGGTGGTCGGTGCCTGTCGTGGCGGCAATCCCCGAACCCGTTGGTGGACACCGGCGGTGAGAGATGCCGTCAAGCTGAAGAATGAGTCCTACAGGACCCTTTTGTCCTGTGGGACTCTGGATGCAGCTGATAGGTACCGGCAGGCCAAGCGGAATGCGGCTTTGGTGGTTGCTGAGGCAAAAACTCGGGCGTGGGAGGAGTTTGGGGAGGCCATGGAGAGCGACTTTCGGACGGCTTTGAGGAGATTCTGGTCCACCGTCCGGCGTATCAAGGGGGGAAGCAGTGCAGTGTCAACACTGTATATGGTGGTGATGGTGCGCTGCTGACCTCGACTCGGGATGTTGTGGGTCAGTGGGGGGAGTACTTCGAAGACCTCCTCAATCCCACTAACATGCCTTCCAATGAGGAAGCAGAGCCTGGGGACTCGGAGGTGGGCTCCCCCATCTCTGGGACTGAGGTCACCGAGGTGGTCAAAAAACTCCTTGGTGGCAGGGCCCCGGGGGTGGATGAGATACGAGTTCCTCAAGGCTCTGGATGTTATAGGACTGTCTTGGTTGACACGCCTCTGCAACATCGTATGGACATCAGGGACAGTGCCTCTGGATTGGCAGACCGGGGTGGTGGTCCCCCTCTTTCTCAATTTACCAGTCGATCTATGTTCCTACCCTCACCTATGGTCATGAGCTATGGGTAGTGACCAAAAGAACGAGATCGTGAATACAAGCAGCTGAAATGAGTTTCCTCCGCAGGGTGTCTGGGCTTTCCCTTAAAGATAGGGTGAGAAGCTCAGTCATCCGGGAGGGGCTCAGAGTAGAGCTGCTGCTCCTCCGCATCGAGAGGAGTCAGATGAGGTGGCTAGGGCATCTGATGAGGATGCCTCCTGGACGCCTCCCTGGTGAGGTGTTCCGGGCACGTCTAACCGGGAGGAGGCCCCGGGGAAGACCCAGGATGCGCTGGAGGGACTATGTCTCTCGGCTGGCCTGGGAATGCCTTGGGATTCTCCCGGAAGAGCTAGAAGAAGTGGCCGGGGAGAGGGAAGTCTGGGCATCTCTGCTCAAGCTGCTGCCCCCGTGACTCGACCTCGGATAAGCGGAAGAGGATGGATGGATATATATGTATGTATGTATGTATGTATGTATGTATGTATGTATGTATGTATATATATGTATATGTATGTATGTATGTATCTATTATAGTAATAAAAGGCAAAGCCCTCACTGACTGACTCACTCACCGACTGACTGACTCACTCATCACTAATTGTCCAAGTTCCCGTGTAGGTGGAAGGCTGAAATTTGGCAGGCTCATTCCTTACAGCTTACTTACAAAAGTTAGGCAGGTTTCATTTCGAAATTCAAAGCGTAACGGTCATAACTGGAACCTCTTTTTTGGCCATATACAGTAATGGACTGCAACTCACTGGCCGTGGGAGGCGGGGTTGCGGGGGTTGCGTATCGCGTCATCACGCCTCCCACGTAATCACGTGAACTGACTGTGAAGGAGAAAGGACGGCCTTATATGGCGTTCGTTTATAAAACAGCGGACAGGCGACGTCAGCGCAAGAGGCGAAGCCACAGTTTAAAAAGGTTTACTTTTCTTCTTAATAAAAATTTTAAAGCAGTACTTCGCCACTGCGAAGCGCGGGTATTTTGATATATATCAAAATATATCGCGTCATCACGCCTCCCACGTAAGCACGTGAACTGACCCGCTGCCGTTTGCAATGCCATATTCGCGAGATACAAGTTTAATGAGAAGACACGAGCTATAAACGACAGTTTGGATCACATTGTAACAGAGTTAATATTGCTGTAGCGAGAAACTTTTAACTGCCGGGTCTTAGCTAACATTAAATAAACCCGTGGACATGGCAACATCACACAAGAGACCGGCTCACGTGAAGTGACTGAACGCAGCAGGAGTGATCACTTCGATGAATCAAACCTGTTCAATAAACACATTACACAATTGATAAGGTACGAAAACATAATGAAAAAAAGCACGGTATAAACCATAACTTTAAATTAAGTTTATAGAAACGCTCCCGCTACCGTTTGCAATACCATATTAGCCCCTGCGAAGCGCGGGGATTTTGCTATATATATTAAACTATTTCAACCATTCTATGATCTGCTTCTCGCAACTGAAAGAGGGCACCGTGGCAGAAGTTAGCCGGCTTGCTGACCAACCACAAGCGTTACCTGGTAGGTAACCACCCATACAATCGGATTGTGAATCAGACTACGAATG